>NW_006800224.1:340086-450775 GCF_000485575.1 Poecilia formosa
TATCTATCTATCTATCTATCTATCTATCTATCTATCTATCTATCTATCTATCTATCTATCTATCTATCTATCTATCTATCTATCTATCTATCTGGCAGAAGGTATATACATATTTGTACTCTAATTTAATATACTTTTATGGTGTATGGCACAAAGAATGAATTATAATTACCTAATATAACTTGCTAGCTAAATGACTAACTCACTCACTCACTCACTCACTCACTCACTCACTCACTCACTCACTCACTCACTCACTCACTCTATGGCTCTCTAATTGTTTTTGAATGAGAGGTTGCCAAACTTTTATGTTATTTTCACCTCTTGCACCCTCTTGTTTCTCCTACTCCAGCCCAAGTGTTGATTTTGTCTACCTGTCAAAACTAAATGCCTTGAACCAGCAAAGCTCGCAGTATGAAAAAGGCATCATTCACTTACTCTCAACACGTCACTTCTAGTGGGAACCTGTTCCTCCTTAAATAGATAAACCGGGACTCTCAGACTGCTCACCATCGGCCTGTGTGTGTGTGTACGTGCGTGTTTGTGTCGGTGCGCACGCGCGTGCACCCCGAAAAGGGGGAGAGCGCGCGTTGTCAGGGGGCGCGGCCGAAGCCTCGCGCCCGCGTTGCTAAGCGCAAATTTGTATATAAGTGCAAAAATGAGCGGCGATCCCGCTCAGCCTGCGGCGTCCTGAGGAATTCAGCAGGTACCGACAGACATTCAGCGGCTCTCTGTCCTGCTGCGGCGTGGATGTGGAGCTTGAAAGAGACCCCGGCTGTCTGAGCTCATCATGTCTGATGGATGGATTTAAGTGCTCTCTGTCAGTCCGCGCTGATCTCACGACGGTTCCGCATCTGGAGGGTTAAATCAGGCAGAAAATCAAGAACACTTTAGGACGAAGAAAAACTTCTTGCTGCTTGTAAGTATAAGATTATGCTTTTTGCTTTGGTTGCTAATTCCATTTAGGTGTAATAATAATAATAATAATAATAATAATAATAATAATAATAATAATATTTGCTACCTAGTAAGGTTTTTCTCAATCTTTATTTAAGTAAGCATGCGCAGTGAGGCTTTGCTGTATAACATGTCGTGTGAACGCTGTGTTTACACTGGTCCTACCTAGTGTGTGTACTGATGCAGTGACCTGCAGATGCACTCAGAGCGCTGAAAGGTGTATTAGTCTCACTGTTTTGAAGTTTTCTCCCTCCTACTTAAGGAATTATTAAAGTGGGGCCAAGAGTAAATTCAAGACGATACTGTTTTTATTAAGCTGCTTCAGGCATGAGAGTAGATATCAGTTTTATTAAAAAAATAAATAAATGTGTGGAGAAAAATGCAAGGTTTGACGTCAGATGAAATCGAGCTGATTGGTAAGAATGCCTAAAAGCTAAATTAAAACCAACTTCCTGTGTTGTGCAGTGAAAACAAACGTCCTTCGTCATGAGGAGGTCTCTCCCCTTGTCTTGCTGGGTCAGGGCAGCCGGCCTGATGCTCTGCCTGATGCTCTGCCTGAGCCAGAGCGCCGTGGCCGTGTTCCTCTCAAACTCCACTCGGCTCGACTCGATCCTGGACAAGTACAAGGGCAAGGACGGGGAGTGGTGGAGGGCGAGGTCGAGAGGGAAGAGGGCCATCAGCGAGGAAGACAAGCACCTGATCCTCGACCTGCACAACAAGCTGCGGGGACAGGTCTACCCTCCGGCCTCCAACATGGAGTACATGGTAAATTTAGAGCAAGCCGTCTGTGCTGTGATGTTTCTCAACCTAATTACATAAAAGAATGATCATTTGGAAAGAAAAAACAACTTTTTGTCAAGTCACAATGTGGATACTGGTGTTTTCTGACTTTTAATTCACTGTTTGTAAAGGATCCTTGCTACAGCTATCAGAAGATTTGTATTTGTTTCACCAAGCTTGAGTTGGTACTTAAGTCCTGAGTGGAAGACCGAAACACTGAGGTGGTGAAGAAGGTTTGGTCGGGGAGCGCAAGCGTAAAACTGATTAAAAATGACATTCACTTTCAGTTGCTTCCTGAACATGTTCTCTGTTGCTTTTATGCATGCTCAGTCAATGGGAAGTTGACGCCTCTGGTTATGTTGAGTTGCTACCCCTCGGTTGATTGAGTGCTTTGTGGAGGATTGAACTGCATTTCTGTCTCTGAAGCTCAAAATATTTGGTTAAGTTGAGGAAGAAGGGCACAATCCAATGAAAAACTGCTGCCTTCACAAGTAAAGTTGAAGAAAGGTTTCACAAACTGCAACATTCGAAAGAATCTATAATCAATGTCGAGAAACCCAGTTCAGGTTTTACTACTGGTAAAAAAAAAACAAAAAAACATTAAAAATACCCGGTCTTCATATATTTTTTATCTTTTAAAAACGTTCTGCCCAGTGTAGAACTAACAATAAGACTGAAAGTGAGACACAATCAAATGCATCCCAGACTCATCAAAAAACTGTGAAATAGTCTTTTAGTTTAGCACTAACAGGAGCTTTAGAGTTGTTAGTTATTTGGTAGCATATAAGCAACCAAGCAACATGTTCCCTAAATGTTTGTACAATGCTTATGTGCAAGACTTTTTTTGTACATTTTAAGGGACCCTTATTGGATTTTGCGGTGAGAGTTAGAGGGAACCATGGGATATTCATGTTGATTTTTCTGAATATGAACTCACAACCAAAACACATCATGGCTTTTGTCCTATTTACATTGTGTAATACTGCATAACATAACCACGCATAAAGTTGTTGATGTGTTTTGGGCCAAAGAGGCTTTAGTACTGCCACTCTCCACTGTTGGAGATATTCATATAAAAAAAATATTTAATGTCCAATATACATTCATATATTTTTGAGTCAACCAAATACTTTTTTGTTTGTTTGTTTTGTTGTTTTTTTTTTTTTTTTACCAAATATGAGGCACTTAAAATCAATTAGCTGCATCGACTGTATACTAAATTTAATTAGTTTCAGTTTAAATCTACTTAAATAGCAACAATTCACAATGTAGATAATCCCAAGACACTTTACCCACACAATTTAGAGAAACCAATTAATCTTACAGTCATGGTTTAGGACTGCGGCAGGAAGCTGGAGTACCCTGAGAGAACCCACGCATGCACAGGAAGAACATGCAAGCTCCATGCAGAGAGATTTGAACCAAGGATCTTCTTGGATCTTCTTCAACAGTACTACCAACTGGACCACTACTGTAAAGATAAATCATGCAAATACAGTTAAATACGATCTGATATTACATGTAATGTCAGACAGTCTAATTTAGACTTATACCAATTGGTTGAAGGGTATCTACGGAAGCCCAAGTCGGGTTTCAGTGAGAAAGCATCCTGAGTGTACAGAGCTGGGAATAATGAAACTGAGCTCTGCAAGCCTGAGCTACTGTCTGGCTCGCCCCTAAGTCATGCCTCCTTCTTGGACGCCCTCACTGACCCTGGCCCAGGTCCAGCTTTCACCCCCACAGTGTTGTCCTGTCCTCCACCTCAACCACCCTGCCCATCGGCCTCCACTTCCTGCCCTGCCTACCCTCACTCCATCATTCCATTTCTCTCCATGTTGACTTTTTTTTTTTTTATGCTTTACTTGCTCAATCTTCTGCCTCACTCACTGGCTATTCTGCACACATTTCTTCACCGTTTCTTGCTTTCTCTCTAATCCCCGGGCCACATTTCTCCCTATCCATCACAACTCACTCAAACCAATGCTGTGTTTTCTCTGATCCCCCTGATGCCTCTAATTTTGGACGCAACATTGGGGAGCTTGTTTCAAACGGGGTAGACTTCACTGGCGTGGGGCCAGATTAGAGCCAACTCGCGAGTTTCTCAACTCGCACGCGAAAAGATGCCCGGGGAAGTTGTTTTATTGAGCCGAGTCATGCCAGTTCCCTCAGCAGACTCTCTTGATAAGTCAATAACAATCAAAAATGTCCATCATCGCAACCTTTTAAGATGCTACCTTGAGGAAAAACTAACTAGATAGACAGAGAAATACTTAAGCAAAGTATGATTTATTATATTCATCTAGATTTTATTCTTGTCCTCCTACTAATTTTTACATTGACGTTTGTAGTTGGACGCACGTCTGCATTTCGAAAAGTTCTGTTCCTTGGGAAGCGAAGACGAATTGGTCACTTTCCGCGAACCTCTCAGTGGGAGGATTTGTGGAGTCGATTTTCTCCTAAGCTGGATAACTGAGTTGGAAGAATAAGACTGACAAGAAGAACACACTGAGCTGCCAGGGAACGTTAGAAACTGCAGTAAAGTTGGCGCGGCTAAGGCTTCATTTTAATTATTATTTTTTTCGTAAGTAGCAATGATTAATAACTAGGGAGTGAGGGCAGATTTGGGGTTTCCAGTTCTTCAAATGAACGAGGTTCATTGAGCTCTTAATCTGCCAGTAGAGTTAAAAGAAACACTGTTTAAGTGTAAAAAAATAAAAAGAACGTACAGTACCAGCTGTGCTGCAAGCACAGTGCCTCAGAAAAGTATCATATCCTTTATGTGAAAGAGAGATCAGTGTGAAACAGTACAGTAGAAAGAACATGATTTACTTTGGCATGAATGAATGAAATTCAGTGCAACCAAATGAGTTTGCAAGCTGTGAATAGCTTCACTCTGAGAGTAAGTTCATCTGAGTAGACATACAAATAAACTCTAAGACTCTGGCAGGTTTATGTGGTGACAAAACCGTGTTTTTCTGATGACATTATGTCCTCTAGAAACATAAAATGAAAGATAAATACGCAATCAAGTGAAAGAGGTACATCATATGCCGTGTCATATTGTTTCCACTTACCTCTGTTTCGTAAAGGTAAGCACACCATTTTCTACCAGTTTTCTTCACTTGGTAGTTAGTCCATTTTTAATATCCATGTAAGTACATAACGCCAAAACCGCATATACGATTTCGTTTAATTGCATGTAGGACAGATTTTATATTGCAGTAAGTTCTATTTTTGATTCTCTTTCACATTTTGGGGGCAGTCAGGATTTACTACTGCCCCCAAAATGTGATCAGTAATGATCCCTGATCAAAGTAAGTTAACTGCGGAGAGCTTCCTTCTGGGTCATAATTTTGAACGGCGTGGCATAACCAGACAGAGTAGAAGATGCAGAAATTTTCATTGGGCGCGACCAGCATGGACGAGATCAGAGGAACAGAGAGGGAAGGCTGAGATGGTTTTGACAAAAGATAGACAGATAAGAATAGATGATGTTGGACATGGGAGCTGCCAGGCAACTCCACATCTGGCAACTTGCTATGTCATGGACGTAGCGAAGGAAGACAATGCGATGGTCTACGAGACAGCGGAAGAGGCAACGGATAGACGCAGCATTAATATGTTCTGCAGTTCAAATCTAGGCGTTCTAGTACGTCCTCAGAGGTTTATTGGAAAGGACTGGTGAATTAAAAACCCTCACGAAACCTTAATAACACAAGGGATAGATTTAGACGTCAACTTGTGATCATCGTCTATGTAGCAGGCAACCCAAAGCGTCAAAGTCATTAATTGTAATAGAAAAAGTAAAACAATATCTTCAAGATTGGGAGGAACAAATGAAAATGAGAGGCATGTTTTGTTTGATTTTGAACAATCAGTATCAATCTTAACCTAACTTTATTGTTTTAGGCATCTTTTTGTAACAGAATAAAAGGGGTAAACGGCGTCAGGTCTCCCTTCATAAACTTTGGCACCGGTGCGTTAGCTTCACGCGGAGCATATGGTAAGCATTATGGTGGTCCACAGTTAAGCATTATCCTATTACTGTTGACACAAGATAGGCATAATGCAGCTAAATGGCAGGCCAACAACAGTGCACACTGCATCTATTCTTTGCCCTCCCCAAGTCAACAGTACATTAATTTCACCATGGCATTTAAATTACCCAACCCCCTATGCACAGTCTATTTTGTTTTTTGTTTTTTCTTTTTTTTCTGTTTGCTTCAGAACAAGATGTGAGTGAACTCCATTCAGGTATGTTGGCCTGAATTCACCTCTGTTTTGTTCAGTTCTTACATTTAAGATGGCATCAAGTAGCAAAAACAGAGACTTTCTGTGTTGCTTGTTTTTTTTTTTTTTCTTTATTTTTTTTTAAGATCAGTTACTGGAAACAAGCTATGAAACAACCACACCGAATAGTAGCACACAGCTGCAAGCTGATGTGGTGGTCTCGCATGTACGTGTCTGTGTGAAGGGAGGCGGACGTGTGTGTTGACGAGGAGAGGCCTAGCTCTTACTGCCTGGTGTTAAAGTTGCAAAAAAAAAAAAAAAAGGGCCTTTGAACTGAGAGTAAAGAGCGGATTCCTCCTTCGGGTTCAGCCTGCCTCATGTACGGCTAGAGCCAAGCTGGTTTTGGTAGAACCTACAGTGGTTCGGTGTCCTTGTACAGAATGATGAAATGTTCAAACAAGTTATGTGTGGCACTTACATCCACAAGTACGGTAAGTGGCCAATTAGCCAACTTAAATCAGCAGGGAGTTTGAGGTTCCCCTGGATGACCACATTTTTTATTTTTTTTCCCCCCAGATCAAACTTTCTCCCAGCAGCAGCAAGCTGACGCTCCCAGCCCCTTGCTGGGGGCTGATGCTGACCTGAGTTTACCTTTTCTTGTGAAAATAGCATTTTTTTCCCCCACCTCTGTGAACGTCGTCCGCTGATCTGTGTGTTCATGTGTGCTTTTGTTTTCCAGTTATGGGATTACGAGTTGGAGAGGAGCGCAGAGAACTGGGCGCACGCCTGCCGATGGGAGCACGGGCCGAGCCACATGCTGACACAAATAGGCCAGAACCTGGGAACGCACTGGGGCAGGTGTGTATGAAGCAGTACTTTTTAATGTTTGTTTCAACTGCGGATGTTGCAGGACTTATATCTTCACTCAGAGTGGAATGATACTTCGGTATTGGTGTAGAAAGTTTCAAAGTAAATCACTTTTCTACTGCGATCGCAGCACACTTTTGAAAAGTTATTTAATAAATGTTATTTATTGTGAGAGGGGATGGAGGGGGGAAGCACACATTGAGAAATGATGTTGCAATTTGACTGGTGCCTTCAGTAGCTGCCTACGTAAAACTAAAGCTTATCTTTTGTAGAGCTGGATCAGTTCTTTTAGTTGGTGATCCATGATTTGGCCTTCACGTCGTGGCTGAGTTGCTGCCCCAATCGGTTCCACCTTCTCTTCCCCCGGCAATATTTAGCAGTGAGAAAATTTCACAACTCGGACGTGTTGCACTGGTGCTGTCACATCATCGTACCTTGCATCGTACCTGACTGCAACAAATAATAATAATGATAATAATAATAATAACATATCTTTGTAGATGAAATCTGCATGATTTCATTCAGCGGTGGATACTAAAAGAGTTCTGACAAGGAGGTATATCCTCTGTGATAGTATCGTTTAAATAAAACCTGATCTTCAAAAAACCCATCTCAATCTTCTTCAGTTTTGTGGCACATTTGGCAGACTGATATATTTGCTGGGAAACGAAATATCAAGAGGTTTCATAAACACTGAATTGTATTCAAATGGTCTGTTCATAACAATGTTTTTAGTTTCTTTTCCCTGCCTCATAGAAATCAACCGTATATGAAGATAAAATACTTGATTATATATATTGTAGTTCTTATTGGTGACAGTCTTTATGTTTAAAAATGCATAATTCTTGAACTTTAGAGACAGACCACCGACCTACCACGTGCAGGCCTGGTATGATGAGGTGAGGTACTACAGCTACCCGTACTCCCAGGAGTGTAATCCACACTGTCCGTTCAGATGTTCTGGGCCGGTTTGCACGCACTACACTCAGGTAGGAATCATCCTGTCACTTTTCTCAGAAGCTAAACGAGTACTTGTCGATCTTTTTTTTGATCAAGTTGTTGATTCCGTGATTAGGAGATGATCTTAACTGACCAAAGCTTGTCTAAAACAGACTGAGTTCAAAAGCTTGTCATAAGACATAGACATCATTCTTTAATTGTGCGACATCTTTAAATCTATTCCATCACTAGTGAAATACATTTAAAGCCCAGTGGTCTACTAATGTGCGTGTTGGTGTTTGATTTTCTAAGTGTGCGAAAGGCTGATTGAGTGAAATGAGAATTCTAAGTGTGACAACGGAGGTGTTCAGTGTGTTTAGTTCACCTTCAAGCAGCTTGTAACGTTTAAACATCTTCCTTTTCAGCTGGTGTGGGCCACCAGCAATCGCATTGGCTGCGCCATCAACACGTGTTACAACATGAATGTTTGGGGAATGATCTGGACCAAAGCAGTTTATCTGGTCTGCAACTACTCCCCTCCGTGAGTCCGTGGACAAAGTGCAATTGATCGCAGACGTGGTTTTGGCTGTTTTCATAGTTTGACAGAAAATATGGAAATGTTGTTTTCTCAGGGGAAACTGGTGGGGTCATGCGCCGTACAAATACGGCACACCTTGTTCTGCCTGTCCAGCCAGCTATGGTGGAGGCTGCCGAAACAACTTGTGCTACAAAGGTAGGGCAGACTTTCGTGCTGGTAGACGATCACCTCAGGGCAGAGGTGGGTAGAGTACCCAGAAATTGTACTCAATTACAACATCTTATTCACAAAGATGTAAAAAGTAGCCGTCCAAGAAACTGCTCAAGTAAGAGTAAAAAAGTATTTGGTAAAAAGTCTACTCAAGTACTGAGTAACTAATCAAATTTTCAATCATTTAATATTTAAAAACTACATCATCAGATGGACCAAAAAAGTACACTTAAGTGGAAATTTTGGTGTTTTAATGAGCAAAATGATAAAATCAGAAATTTTTTCAGGATCCATTTCTTTCAATTTTACTCAAATAAGATACTTCATAATAACATTACTTAAGTAAAAGTAAAAAGCACAGTGTAGTAAAAATACTCCTAAAAGTATTTTATTTCCAAAAAGTTACTCATGTAAATATAATTGAATACATCTAACTAGCTACTACCCAACTCTGCCAAAGGGCAATGCATTTTCTGACCCAGTAGGTCGTTTCACCTTGTAATGCAATTTTGAAGCAGTTGTGACCTCGAAATACTTTTATTTAAGCAGGTTAACCCTTTTATTCTCATTTCTGAAAACTGTCACTCGATGCAACTTCAACCATTAAAGAAAATGTTATAAGATGTTGAAACACAACACTTGAATGATAGGACGTCGCGTTGTTTCTAGACGGTGGCGTCGAACGGCATCCAGCTCCTGAAACGGAGGAAAACAACTACATTGAACCAGAACCAGTAAGAGACAGAGAGCCCCAGCCGAGGGTCCGAACACCAGACCCATCACTGAATGAAAACACGGAGGGAAACCAAGTTGCCAGTACAGAGCAGATGTGTATGCACGTCCCTCTTTAATAAACCTTCTTTACCGATACGTCTGTATTCATTTCTTAAAGCGTTTTGACTTCAGCTAAAGTGATTCTTTGTTGTCTCACAAGCCCAACAGGTTGAGTGTGAGACCAAGCTGAGAGATCAGTGCAAGGGAACAACCTGCAACAGGTAAAACGTCAGCTGAAACAATTCAGTGCGCACACCGGAACCGTTTTGCCACGTTTGCGTAACATTGGTGCTGCGGGACTGTTGACCCACATGTGGCCTCTGTCCACAGATATGAATGCCCACCTGGTTGCTTTGAGCGACCTGGAAAAGTAGTTGGGACTTCTTACTACGACATGGTAAGTGATCACTTAAACGGAGACAGTTCGTGTCTTTTGGAAAGAAGTTCTGTCGAAAGGTTGTAACCAGTTGACCTTACGTACAGTAGATGACCCTGTTGGTGTCTTCAAATCTAAGAAGGTAAATCCAGATGAATTGGTTCCCAGAAGCTGAAGTCAGCAGGTTGTGTGAGGGGCCAACACTAAAGCCAACCTCTGCTGTTCAGAAATAATCTCCAATATGTCACAGCAGTTTACTGATGATTATATGCACAGGATATGGACGTGAGAGGCGGCTTGCCACCAGTGGTCTTTGTGTATGAAACATGTACTAAGAAGAGAATCTGAAAGCGCTTTTCCTCTCACAGTAACTGCTGTAACAGTAAAGTGTGTTAAAAGTAAAAAAGTAGAGACTAGTATTTTAATTATTTTTACTTTTGTTGCTAAACAGATACTCTGAGAAACAATATATATGTTGCATTTTCAGCACGTGTTTCACACAGGAAGAACATTGGTGGTACACCGCCTCCAGAATACATTCCCTCTGTAAATTATTATTTAATTCTTTGGAAACGACTACATAAGGGAAACAATATCAGAGTTGAGAGATTCCTAAAATATCTCTTATATAAACTGCGAGGATACGTTTGAATTTCTACTTTAGGCTGCTAGAAGTACACTGCGGTCTCATTAGCTTTATCTTCTGGGATCAATTAACTTACATTTATGCCAAAAGATGAGAAAAGAGTCTTTTACCAGAATCCCAACAAAAACTCTGAAGTTTCACTGAGAGACAACCACCAACACCATTACTGTATGTCGTAACGCCTCGTTTGTAAAGACTGAGATAGACTTTGACTCATCTTTCAGCAATCCAGTGTGTGTGGAGCTGGGCTGCACTCTGGGGTCATTGACAATGACGGGGGATGGCTGGATGTGACCCGACTGGGTAGAAAACAACTATTCACCAAATCATACAAGAACGGCGTCCAATCCATTGGGTAAGAAATTTAACGTCGTGCCCGCACGGACATCTACAAAGTTTCTTACCCTGCATTTGTTTAAGTACCATACATCACCCAGGCCACTACCCTTTAATCATCTTTGCAGGAAAAATAGAAGTGCCAATTCCTTCAAAGTGGAATCAGTACCTGGTAAGAATGATTTCTTTTTCTTTTTGCTGTTATTTGCATAAGAACATACTGCGGAACAACTTTTAGCTGCATCTGCTTTGTTTTCCAGTAAAAGCAATAAGATGCGATACAACAGTGGCACATTTCTGTCCTTTCAAGAAACCCGTTCGACACTGTCCCAGGTACGACTCAGAGACTCTTATATTAATCACATGTTGTTTTCTAGTCATGTTGTAATCAAATGCATCAGTTTCTCACTGGCAGAGGTTCTGTTTACAATAAAATATATTTATATTGCTCCCATTTAAAAAAAAAAGATGCCATCCCAAGGCACTTTAAATGACGTAACAGGTTCAGTTACATAGAGTTGAACTCAAATCAGTCCAATTCAATGCGATATAATCCAATCATAAAGTCAAAATAAAATGACATTACATGCAGTCTATTCCAGGGGACAGTTCCAAATATCTAAAAAGAAAAAAGTTGGTGGTGGCAGATTACAGAGTAATTGACCTCGCAGCAATCCCTCATCCTTAGCAAGCATGTGAGGACAGAGTGGAGGAGCCGCTCTCACTTATCAGATCAGGAGGACACAGAAACAATGAACGACAATCTTTATTGGGAAGGAAAATAAAGAGCAGACAGAGTCACAATTTTTGTTCTAGAAAGACACAAATTTGAAACACTGGGACAGCACTAACTTCTACTGGAAGGAAAAACCACGAGGATCTAAGGGCAGCAATAGCTCGGTTCAGGAAAGAGACGCAATTAAGCTCAGACTTCATGAGTACTGTCTATGGGAGGAAAAAAAACCCTGGATTTTTCATCACATTCTTTGACGTGGGACCACATGGAGAAAAACTACAACGGCAACAGCCAAATTGTCAGAGTTCAGGTTTGCTATGGAGCTACCGTGGAGAAATCAGCATCCTTTTCGTTTCCCCCCTTTCCCATCTGGAGAATGGGAAAAGGAAAACAAAATAGACATGGGGAAAAATAGTGCGACTTCTTACATATCTGATTATTTATTCACTCACTCTACTTTCTTGCTGCTACTTGGAAAAAAACATCAGGAAATGTCCTACGACTTTACCTTTTTCCAGGTTGTATTGCCCCAAGAACTGTTTGCATGACAGTCGAGCTCGAGTCATCGGAACAAAGTACTACACAGACGTAAGTGTTTCCATCATTAATAACTCCTGTTCTTTGTTATTGTTTTATTTTATTTATTTTTCTTCACCTTTTGCAGAACGGTAAATAATTTGCTTTATAATATGTTGTGAAGAAATCTAGCATCTGCAGAGCTGCCATCCACGCAGGAGTAATCCGGAGCGAGTCAGGCGGCTACCTTGATGTGATGCCGGTGGACACACGGCGGCAGTACAGCGGCAGCTACCAGAACGGGATCAACTCAGAGAGGTAGATCATCTTCAGATCTCCTGGATCTCACGTGAAGCTAACAGCTGTACAGTTGAAGCTAAATACTTACAGACATCGTAAAAACAGACATTTTCTTTCTTTTTTTTTTATGCTTTCACATCATCTGATATTAAATCAGACTGAACATTTGCTGGGTCACGCCAGGTACCGTTACTGTTATTATTCCCGTTTTGTAAATGCCAGAATAGTGAGATCGATTTCTATTACTATTTCTGCATCGTCAGAAGTTCACATGCGTCACAATTAATGTGCCACAACTTGGAAGCCCCAGATGTTGGTGACATGACTTTGCATTAAACTAATGCACACCTGTGAGTCACACAGGTGTGCACAGGTGTCACACAAAGCTCCCTTGTGTGACGTCTGGGAAAACTCAAAAGAACTCAGGCAGGACATAAGGGGGCTGAATTGTGGGACTCAACAAGCCCTGTGAAACCTTTCTGCACAGTGATGCCACAACAGAAAACTGTTTAGTTTATTACTTTTAGAAATTGTGGAGTATTCATTACTGTAGATCAACATTTAGCTTTGTACTTTTAATATCGGAGCAAGACCTAGAGAAACTCCTGATAGTTTACAAATCTAGAACAAACTTTCAAAGTACCATTTACTTACTTAACAACCAGGAACAAGAATCAAACATGGAGAACCAACATTTAGCTTTATATTGTACAAATTTAATAACCCAACCCAGAACAACTGGAACCAACATTTAGTTTTATACTTACTAAAAGAATCAAACATGGAGAACCAGCATTTAGTTTTTATCAAAACAAGAATCCAGAGAAACCCTCAATAGTTTATAAATTATGGACTACCTATTCTTATTCTTATTCTTACATGGGGAACCAATAGATGTAGTTTTATACTTTTACATTTTGTCTTTCTTTTGGTTTTGTTGTTTTGTTCGTATTTCCTTCTAATTCATATAAAGCACTGTGAACTTCTTTGTTCACAGTGCTACACAAATAAAGTTACCTTACCTTACATTCATCTGTTCAAACAATTATGTATGTGCAAGTGGGCAAATATTTAGCATTGATACCATTCAGAAAGGAAACATGTACCGAGTCCCAGAGGTGGATGTGTTTTGGTGAGAAATGTGAAATTAGTCTTTTACTAACATGGACTGAAAGACCAGTCTGAGAGGAAGAAGCAAGAAATTCAAAGAAATTGGAAAGAGGTTCGCTTGGCAGCCTGAAAACATCATCCTCGAGGGTTGCAGCATCGTGTTGGTGAACTTCACAAAATATTGGCAATCAGCTTTAAGACATTGAGCAAAAATGTTTAGCTTCAGCAGAAATGGCATACTGCCAAATCCGTTACAAAGAAACCTAAGAACGGTATTGTCAATCTTTTTTGAGTGGCCATCAGTTACATTTTCCACATCTGTTTTCAGTTGCATTCATTGATTAATGACACAACATTCGTACTTTGTTCAAGCAACATTCACGTTGTTATGTGTCTCAGCAGAATGTCTTTTTTACTCTCTGACTCGTGTTCTTTCAGCTTTCTGAACCCCACAGGAGGAAAAGCCTTCAGAGTTTTTGCAGTCATCTGAGGAAAAGCCCCGAAAGGACAAAGTACCGGCGATCGTATCTGAGAAGCCCACCCAGCATGAAATCAAAAACCGATAATTTTGCCCCCAGAGTAAATAACCCAACTTGTCTGACTCAAACACTTCCAAGTTCCTACGTGTGTTTTTCCTCAAGGATTTGCTTGTTTCTTAGGTCATCGGTGATCTGCTTTCCAGTCAGCCTGTGGCGAAGGATTTTCTAGAATTATAGTTTTTCAAAGTCTTCTGGTCTGAACCTTCAGAGTCAGCCGCAGAATACACGTGTGCCCACAATGCGCTTGTGGCTGCCGTGATATCGTGACATCATGCTTCTTAACACTTAAAAATAACTATTACGCAACCAGATAGCTACGCCGTTCCAGCATGTAATTTTAGGCCTTAAGGTCAAAGCCTGATATTACTTTTAGTCAGAACATTTCAGATCTCCTTAAGTTTTTTTTCTACATGCAGCAACTAAATAAGGGGGAAAAAATGACTCAACTAGCATTAAAGTAGGAAGCATTGTTACACAAGCTTTCTAAAATTAAAGTTTGAGATAATCAAAATGTGCAGAAACACATACAGTTCCAATAGCGTAGGACTGCTTTTAGAAACTTAGACACAGTTTATGCATTTCTGATCATCACTGGCAGGAATTACCTATTAACTTTGAGGTGTTAAAGATTTATTTGAAATGTTAATCTTCCAAACAAGAATCCAATCCACTGGTTCAAAATCTAATGTATACACAGATTCCGCGTTATTATTTGGCCACAAGAATCCTTAGCAAGTTGCATTGTTTTCTGACTGGACGTTCAGCCGCTCTTCTGTTTTAGAAGAGCTTTAGTTGAGTTTTAAATTGGTCCGTTTCCTGGCCTGGACTCAGGAAACTCTAACCCTAATCCTTCCTAAATCCGATGAAACGCTCAGGTGTCTCCAAGTCTCAAACATCTGACTCAAAGTGTTGCCTTCGGATGAAAAGGAAGCATCTTAAAGATAACAGCAGTGAGCCAAGCTTACTTTCAACATGGCCCAGAAGCAGGGAAGAAAGCCTCGCTCCAAAGTCGACACCGTTGAGCCTGAATTCACTGTTTGGCTGCCCAAACGGACGAGCTGGATGCTTTTAGGTGTCAGACGAGACAAAGAAGGTTTCGTCTGACGCGTGTCAGAGACTTCAACATCAGCTCAAATCAGGAGCAAGACCGACGGAACGAAGACGCATAACGGTGTTTTAAACTCTGGATGAGTCAAATTAAATCCAAGCTCATGGAAGGAGAGCAACATAAACGAGCTATACAGGCTGTATTGAGGAATATTTAGCTTCTAATAAATCATCAGAAGCCTTAAATTAGTGTCAAATTCATGTCAGCGATGACTATATGTAAAGTTCTGACTGGGAAAATATATGAACGAAATACATTTTTCAATTTTAACTTTAGAAGTTCTACTTTTAAGTATTTCTCACTATGTTCATTTATTCATTGTCCACTTATAGCTAAACAGGCCACAGGGATTGACTGCTGAACGGAAACATAACATGGGCTAAAAGGCACATTGTATATTTTTGTACATAGTTCTGTTGTACATAATGCTTAAAACATGCTTGCTGTTGTCGTCTATTTCTGTCTACATTTTTTCTTTTTTTTTCAAATTTTTGGAGGCTGTACAAAAAAAAAACCCCAAAAAGTGTTAAATGATGAAAGTCAAACAACCTGCATGCAAAGATATATATTTGCAATGTATGCATTTCTTTTAATAAATTAAAAAATCTACACTAATGTCAGTTTTGTATAAAAATTGTAACATATTTGATGTTTTTCACTATATTTTTTCAGCTTCTGTTTAATCCTGGCTGGCCAGGAACCTGCATGGCAGAATCACGATTAAAAGAGTTCAAACCTCTTCGTGTCATTTCTTGTCATATTTCAGATACTCACCTACAGATCCATTATCTTTGTGTAAAGTAAGGGTTAAAATCTAGTATAACATATAATCAAAAATGATAAATGGAAGTTTTTAAGATACAGTACTATAAATTCTGTAGTAACAAAGTTTATTATTTAACAACGAGGATCCATCTGAAAGTATTACATGAGTTTATGGGGCCGGATATTCACATGTTTCTTATTTCTTCCTGCTCCTTTTTGAGCACGTTCAGATTATTGTGCCACCACAGAAATGTGTCTTTTGCATTCTTTGTTCGTGTGTGAGCTTTATACTTCTATCATGTTCGAAATAAAATAAAAAAGAAAACATAAAGCGATACATGGTTTCATATTGCACTTATATGTATCCTCTTTTACCTTAAAAAACAAGCAAATGACTTCCTGGAGTTACCAAATTATTTGTAGAGATTTGAATTACTATCTTGGTAAAATTAAATTATTTTATGTTTCATCAGTCTCACCTAATCAATCAATCAACTTATCTGTTAGATGCAAAATATTTCACTTCCCTGGAAGTGATTCCATTTAAAAAGACCAAGGCGTGTCACTCAGACAGAATCAATAAATCATACTGCAAAATAACTCAACAATCCAGAACGCTAGCACTTTTATTTATTAAATATTCATTATATCCACCTTACTCTTGTGTTCTACTTTATTTCAGTATATCATGTAAAACCCAATAAAATTCCCATATATAAAAGAAAAAGCCTAATCAAATTTGTTTTTACATTTAATGTGATCAAAAATAAAGAACCCGAATGGGTATAAATGCTGTTGCAAAGCTACATCCTCCTAACCCCAAATGAAAGGTGAAGAGATCACTCCACTTCCCAGTGTATATTTCAGATATGCATTTTGTGTTTTTGTACATGTAAAACTTTAAATGTGTGTTAGAGCAATCATATTACACCAATCGTCCCACCATTTAGTTTGCCTGGTAGTAAATATTCAGAAGTCTCAAGCTCAGCCACGGATCAGGTTGTGGAGAACTCCGTGTATTTCCAGGAACTGAGGGAACCGCAGAGGAAAAGAAAGCTGGCTGCTGCAGGCCCAAGGAGGAGATCTTATCTGAAGCAGAGTGCAAAAATGTTTTTGTTTTTTTAACACCCAACATTAAGAATCAAAACACACATAATCTGTTCCGATTAGGATTTCAAAAATATTTAAAGTCGTGAATACAATTTATACCATCACAGTTAAGGGGTCCATTAAGGAGAAAATCACAACTCTGCACTGAAGGCTTCATCTTTCACGTCGCTTCCTGTGCCGCTTGTTATCGCCTCAGCTTGTGGAGCGTTTGATCTCTATGCCATTGTGAGCGAAGAGATGTCAAAGCATCCATCCCCTCCCCTCGCTGTGGCAGTAGCCGACATGCACAAAGACCAACTTTGTGTTTTGTGGATCTTATCGCTGAGACTCTCTTATCATCCCAGGATGCATTTCCTCTCCTTCCTCTGGCTCAGATGTGTTGAGGTCCTGGCTCAGAAATCTTCCTTTGATCAGCTTTTATTTGCAGATGGAGCGCTCCACACAGGACAGATGGAATGAAGGGGCATGCACCACCCAAACAAAATCAATCTGCAAAACTATAAAACGATCCATGTGGGTAAGTGTGTATGATATTGAGGAGATTACGTTGCAAAAAAAAATAAAGACAAGTACAGCTGGCGCAACAGTAACACAAGCCTGCTTGAAGTGGACGTGGCCTCCCACTGCATGTGAAGGATATCGCAAAAAGAAATCTAGAATAAAATGTGCTGACTGGGTCTGGGCCAGGTCTTCCTGGAGGAGGGAGCAGCGCAGCCCTGCTAAAATTCACAAGACCCTGTTGCAGGGGCAGCTGCTAACACATGGACCCCTCTGGTCAGTTGCCCAACTCCTCAATCAAAACGGATCCATTTAACCAACCTTTCGATTAGCTTTTCCAAGCGTCAGATACAAGCTTATTTAGTCACATCTCCATTCAACAGAAAGGTACTAAAATTTGCTTAGAAAAGTAGCTACAGAGTCTATCAGTGTTAGAATAAATGAAGAAAATGGCGCATTGTCAGGCAAGTGGGTGACCAGTCAAACGAATGTCAATCAATTAAATCAATTCATCAATTAAACCAAACTGTCTGTTTTCTAAATACCAGAATTTTTTAGTTTTCCCCCCAAAATTTTTTTTTTTAAATCCAGCCATTTTCAGTTGATATTTTTAGTTTTCATTGGAAAACGAGTCATTTCAAAAACCTCCCAATTATAAAGTCACAAAAATGTACGGTTGTATAACTGCGCGCATTTCTCTGTAGCCGTTTTATAAACATGGAGCGTGGGGTGTGACCAGCAACAGCTCATTTGCATAAAAGTGACACAGCCCTAAAATAAAACAAAGCTCATTCTGAGATGAGCTCAAAATAGGCAGAACTGAGCTGGTAAAATCTCATTTATCTGAGAATTATTTTTGCACAGAACATGTAAGTAACATGTCTTGTTAATTATACTACCTTGTTTAAGAGGAAGGATATTAGGTCTCCTTTAAAGTGGGCTACAGTTAGTTTTATAAGGCTACAGTGCTGCACATGTATAGACAGGATAATGCTTGTGAATGTCTCTAAGAGAAACTTGGAATATGTTAGACAAAGGATGTGGATGCTGAGGCATTTAAAAGGACGCTGAACTCGCCAAGGATAAGCTAAATCTTCTGAAGAAACTGAGAAATCGTTAGCAAAATTTCAAAAATAAGATATCAGCTGTTTGGAAGACCAAAACAAATCCTTGACAGTGTGGATGCCTGTTTTGTGTTTCATTTACACGTCACTCTTTTCAGATTTTCACTCATGCAAAAAATATGGATGTATACTTATCATTCCATTTAACAGCTAAGCGTCACTTATGTCTACGATGTAAAAGCCTCAAGAAAATACATGGAAGATTACAGCTGTAATGTGGCAAAATGTGAAAAGTTGAAGAGGAATAAACACTTTTGCAACGCACTGCAACCCGGTAACATTACATTGTTTGTAATGCGTTTGTAATTTTTCTGTGATTTTGTTCCTTCACATAGACTTTAACCTACTTTAAAAACACTGATGGTACATTTCTTTGACAGTTAATAAACTCAGAAAATACTGCTACAGCTTAAAGGTAGCCTTAAAAAAAATAAAGGCAGTATTTACTTAGAAACTGGAACCAAATGTTGCACTGTACTTAAATCTCTCGGAGACCCTTTTAAGTTTCTTTATATGGCAAGAGTTTGAAATTATACATCATCGTCCCTTTAAGATTCAAGCTAAATAAAAGGAACAACGTGTATCCTCGGGACCCTTCGTTGAATCTTTGCGTGTTGAACCTGCTTACACAAAGCCTGCAGCTTATAGCTCTAAAATGTATGTTCTTTCCACAGAAAGTGAATAAACACAGCTTCCTGGTGTTTGCATAGGGCTAACAACATACCCTCGTGTAGCCAGTTTTAGCGATAAAGTCTTTTTGATTGTGTGTGTTGGCCACTAAAACACAGAAACATCAAAAAAGACGTGGCAATTATGTTGCGTGGGGGGTGGTAGGGGGGAGGGGGGTTGAGATATGGTTTAAATTTGAGCGCAGCTGGTCAGGCTTGAAGCACACCATCGTGCATGCGTGGACGTGCACACGTGTTTGTGTGCACATACACCTCTGCGGACTAATGCGTAATTGTGCATGTGTTCTGGGCAGCCCTTTTCTAAATATGTCTCGGGCAATCACGCTCATGCTTTACTGTCGGCTGAGCCGGCGGTTAACGTTTGGGCGGACACACACCGTGTTCGTGGGCCAACAATGGCTACGGTGTGTGTGTGTGTGTGTGAGAGAGAGAGAGAGAGAGAGCGTGTGGTTGGACTACCTCCTCTCCGCTCTCCACCACTCACAGATATAGATGATGTTATTATTTTAACATACTTAGCAGCTGTGTTTTTGGTGGCGAAACACAGTATTCATTTTCCCACCACCGACATCTCTGATGGTGGAGGTGTATTTATATCTGGGGACTGTTTCGCTCCACTTTCTCATGACAAGAAACCGACCTGGAAGCTTCTCAAAGTCAACCCTGGTTAGTCGTTGTGTCACTCCATTTGCTCTAATAGAGGCTTTTGATATGGACAATTCCTTCTCTGTTTGTTTGACATGGCTTGAGCGTTTTTAAACAGTATTTTTTTTTTGTCATGCAACGTCCGTCCTAAAAATGAAACCACGCTTTCAAAGTCAACCGCGTTGCAACAATGTTCCCAGGGTCTTTGGACAGCCTTTAGCTACTGGGATGAGACTCTGTTCCACGTTTTCATTATTCGTTTCACCGCAAACCCATCTGGGGGGTTACTAAAACAAAATCTGTCTTAGTCTCATCTAGATCTAACAGATTAATAACTCATTTAGGTGCTTGTGTGCGTCTGAATATGGCTGCTTGTTCTGTGTTGCCTTGTGATGGACTGGCAAACCTGTCTCTTGCCCAATGAATGCTGGAGAAAGGCACCACCTGCCCACTGAAACCTGTTGAGTATAGACAATAAATGTAGACATTGGATAAAGAGAATAAGAACACAAACTTAAAGTGCTTGTTTTAGTTTTGCAAACAAAATTTGAAGGTTCTCCCAAACTTCAACCGAAGCTGAACGGCTGACGAGTGGTCAGGTGGTTTGCGGGACTTTTGTATTCACACACACTTTTCAAACATGGCGCAGGCCAGCTGGGGGGGCTCCCCCCTAGCTTTTCAGGGTAGGTCATGCCACATTCAGGTCACTAAACGGTCATGTGGAGAGTGCCGCAACCTCCTCCTTGGACACCAACAATTCAATTTCCATCCGCTTGACCATCTTCGTAGGTATTTTGTGAAAAAGCGTACAAATGATAAATGCTCCCTAAAAGTTGTCATAACAGGACTAGTTGAAACACAATGTCAACAAAATGTCAAATAAAAAAATAATAAAACACCCCAGCAAACTTTCTAACCAATCACAGAACGCCTCACACAGACCTCTGTGCCAAACAGCGTGGCCTGGGTTTGGTGTCGAGAAGGGGAATCGGATGCCTTCCTGTTACATGATGGCCCAATTTTTGTGACTCAGCTACACCACGAGAGTCGATTTTGACACTTTAGACAAAATATGGGAGAGCCTTAAGGGTTCCTGTTAGAACAATCTATGGACTTGGCCAAAAGTTAGCTGTGATTGGTTCACCAGGTAACCTTCTCGTGAATTAAATTAAGGTATCGCTCCTATTTGTAATTTGTTCTTGTCAAACTCTATCCTCCTTGTTCTAACCAGTAGATTTCCTCTACCTCCACAGTGTTTATTACTTGTTGACTGGCCTGCCATGTTTGTCTCATTTCAAACTGCTGACACAGAAATACCCACTGATTTAATTTAAACCGTTTCAGATCGTACTGCAAGGCTTTTTTTTTTCTTCTTCTTCTTCCTCATTTTGCAGTTTAAATGTATTTTGAGAAATATTAATTCTGGCTGAATCGGCACTTACCGCCCACACAACAAACACACTGACACTCACTTACCGGTCCCAAACTGATATTATGGGCTCGGGATCCCTCTCCTCCTGTTTTATTGGTAACCCACAGGGAGACTTTCAGTGCCAGCAAAGCGTGGCAGAGGGTCACTGGCTCCCACAGCGCCACAAGATTCATATTCTCGCTCCTTCCACTCAGATCCTTCGCTGTTGATCCACCTAAGGAACAAAATTTTCCACTCGGACCAAGAATAGTTTTCAGACTCCAGGCCGGTTTTCAGACTGCTTGGTTACGGTAGACTGAGTACAAACAAAGTTTCATTAGGTACAAAATGTATACATTATTTCTATTTCTTCCCTTAATGAAGAGAGCAGTTTTAGTTGTGAGTCTTGGTGAGAAAAACTGGCAGACGGTGGGATTTAGACAGAGAAATCACAAGCTTGTACTGTAAATACAGGAAAAACAACTGAAGCATACACTAGGGATATAGGGAGATCCGTGGTCGATATAACAAATCTTACTGGACGATAAATTGTTCCAGAAGTTTTATTGCGATAAACGATAAAATTGTTGTTTTGAGACCATTTTTAGATAATATAATGGTAATGGCAAAATAATATTGCAAGAACACATTCTAAAAGATCAATAAACTTTAAATTCTATTGAACATTTAACACTGGAACTGGAAGACATTTTAAATAATAAAAATAAAATACATTTTGACATTTTTGTAAACAAATTCTTCTTTTAAAAAAGGCCTAGTTGAGACCAAATCCTCAAACTGAAGGCTTTTATCCTCCAGTTTTTGGTAGAAAGGAAAAATAAAACAAAAAAAAAGAGATAAGCGATAAATCAGGCCAAAGGAAATTATTGATCTTGTTTAAATTTATCATGTGATAAATTGATTTTTTAATTATTGTGACATACTGCATTATCTTTGTCAATTTAGCCTGCTACCAAACACAAATGCTAAAAAGGAGGCTGAAAATGATGCAGCACTTTCAACTTGCATTGTGTTAAATATCAAATTTATTCATGACATTTGCTCTCTCTAAGACAATGGCAACAGCAAACAAAACAGTGTAAATTTGAAGTTGTGCTGTGCTGCAGGCACCACTGTCCCTGGTTTATCATGTCAAAACAACAGCTTTTATATTGGTTAGATGTTTTGACGGAATGACCGATGTCCGGTTTTAAATTTCACAGCTAACATCGGCCGATAGTGATACCACGTTGATAGTATCATCCATCCCCAGAGAAGACTTCAAACAACCGAGGATATGGCGATGCTCTGTGAACCTGAAAGTTATTTGTGTGAATTTCTGTAGATCAGCAAATTCTGCGATACCTTCCCATCTGACCCCAGCAACCGTTTCAAGTTGAAACTCTCTTGAATCTGCTTTCTTCCTCATCCTGATGTTTAGTCTGAGCTTCAGGAAGTCTTCTTCATCAAGACTAAATGGCAGCATGAATTGAGTTGCTGTCATAAACTGATTGTTTAAGAAGAAATTGAACTAACACATTTGATAAAGTGGCCGTTGACTGTATCTGGAGATGTATAGGGTAACATTTTTCTCGCAAGCAAAGCTCTAAAAGCATTAAGAGAGTTTGGCCATTGTAGAAGTGATGCATTGCTTAACAGACTCATGCTTTAAATCTCCATGAACTTCCTGCAATTAAAATGCCCTGATGCACGGGAGTCTTGCTGCTCCCGATATTGCGTTTTGTGGTCTGGCACAGCAGCGACTCAGTTGAAATTTATCCCTGGAGTGATGACACGAGACGTCGTCCAAACCCTCCAGCGTGTTTGCGCAGCTACCTGGTTTTGGAGTGGGGGAGTCGGTAAACAGGTAAAATGCTACAAATAGAATCTATAGCCACTTAAGAATACAGTCTGGAGGGAGGGCGCCCTGTTCCCCGGCCTGCGTCAGCACTGACCTTTTTGCTGTTTGCTAAAGGGATTTGATTTCACCTCCACCTCGCTCCTTTTTACGTTTTCTTTTTTTCTTAGATTCACTCTAAAGCTACATGAGGAGGATAAAATGGCAGTTTTGTCCAGGAATGAGAAGTTGTAGTATTTCAGTCGTGGGCCAAGTGATAAAACGCTAATGAGGTGGAGGAATGTTTGGCATTTTTCAGCCAAGATATATGAACTTCTGCTGCTTTCGAAACACATTGTTAGACGGCACACGTTCTTGCATTTTGAGCTAAAACTGTTTCTACCCTGGAGAGATGACAGGTATTCTTGAAAGCACAACAAAGGAAGTGAAGTACTTTCTTACTAATTACCTTCTGATTTAAGCAAAGCTCATTTGGATTCATTCTTCTACCCTTTGATTCTAGGTTTTTAAAATCCTTTGCTGTAAATTTGACATTTATCTGGCATCTGTTTGGTTTCTGGTGTCTTAATTTAAGCAGGTTTGGCTGCTGTAGATCGACAGCTCCCTCTGCTGTTGATATCTGGGCAGTTCTTTGACTGACCTTAAAGATTGATGACGTATACAAATATAAAAAAACTACACATTGGAGACTGTTTTCACAAAAACCTACAGAAAAGTGAAAAATGGCAGGAGTTTTGACTGTGTAAAACAACTAAATGAAGTCACTTGTAACCATGTAGTTCCTGTTGAAAATGCGAACCTTTTGCTGAAGTTCCTCATACCATCACAAAGCTCCATTGTGTTCAGATATTTGAGACAATCGGCTGTCATTTTTTCAGTTGACAGACATTTTGTCTGTAGGCTACGTAAACTATATTACATAAAATTAAACTCAGGCAAGCCGAGATGGAATCCCCATAAATCTAATATTTTGCATAATAAATGAATTCACAATGAATTAGACAATTCTTTGTTGTGAATTGTGTATGGGTAACTAAGGTCTCTCAGGTGTGCAGCAGCTTCAAGAGTTTTGTGGTGAACAATTTCCCCAGCAGACTTAACCAACAGTAACACCGCATGGAAACACTGAAGTAGCTCGAACTAGCTTTAGGCCATGTTGACATTTTCAACAAGCTCCTGGTGAGATGGCATCTTTCTAAATAAGGTAAGTGAACTACTACTAATAACTTGGAACCTTTCCTCCAGGCTCCACACGCATCTGCTGCAAAATTGCAGAATTATGGTTTTCTGTCGAATTGCAATGGAAAGAATGTCCAATTCATTATGTAAATTAATACAAGCATACAATAAAAAAAAAAAGCCTTACCAAGTATTTTTGTCAAGTTTCTAGTGAAAATATCTTAGTTTTGTCTCATTTCAAACTTTCTAACTTACAAATAACTTTTCAGCAAGACATAGAAACTTATTTTAAGTAAATAATTCCTTAATATTGATGAAAAAGTACTACATCCAGTGGGAGATTATTTGACTTATTTTGTGGGGGAAATGCCTTGTTATAAGTGAAAATATTTGTCAGTAGAACTGGCACTTTTTCATCAGTATAAAGAAATTGACTTAAAACAATTGCCTGTTTCTTGCAGAAAAGGTATTTCTAAGGTTGTTCTGTCGTATTTCAAGTCTTCTAAGATATTTCCACTAGAAACTTGACAAAAAAAAAAAAAGACTTGGTTAGAATTAGATTTTTTTGCTGTGTGTGATAAATAATATTAAATTAATCTTCCAAGGAGTTCAAGTAGTCAAAAGATTAAAATGAACTCCAAAGAAATAAAGGAGATGTGGCAACTAAACACTGTTTTGAACAATAACAACAAAAAATATTCTTTTATTGGATGTTTTTGAAGAACACATTACAAAAAACAAAAACAAAAAAAAAATCCAAATGAGGATTTTTTTTTTTCCGGAGTGGAAAGTACAAGCTTTGTTATTGTAGATCAAGATCACTTTTTAATGCCCGCGTTGCTCTAAATAACCCTGGAAGGACGTGTCCAGCAGGCACCAGCACGACGAAACATGCAAGCTGCAGGAAACAGTGCCACTCCAGAGATCAGTCTCACAGAGTCAAAATCCTTCATGTTTCCGATTGTCCATTGTTCCTCAAGCTCATTCTCCCTCCATTGAAATCTACACCGGTGGTATTAATGCAAAGGAAAGTTCTTCCCAAGGTGTTTCCTTTAAGGCTATATAGTTGTGCATGGGCATGAGAAAGTCTCTCTACGGTGAACAGTAGCACTTCACTGTTTCCCAGAATGCACTGTGGAAAAGTTAACACCCTTTTTTTTTTTCTTTTTCAACAGAAGAGAAGCCAAGAAGAAATTTGTCAGTCCGAAGGTAGAGGGAAGAATGTAAGAAGCAAAGCATCTGGACTGGAGAAGCTATTTTTTTTTTCACTTGTATTTTTCTCTCTGAGAGGGATTTCTGTCACTCTTCTGTCAACTGTTGACTTGTTTGGCTCTCGTACAGACAGTGGAGTCAGATTCGGTAGTTTTTGGCTTTCCAAAGGTGCGAGAGAGAGAAAGAGAGAGAGAGAGAGGGAGGGAGGAGCTCCTGTGCCCTGCATGTCAGGACTCTGTTCAAATGGTAAATAGATGGTCACATGGGGCAATCTTAGGTCTTCAGGGAGTGGGGGGAGAAAAGGGAGGGAAAACAACAAGGAGTGACGATTCAGCGGAGAACTTTGGTCTGTCTGATGGGCAGGAAGCAGGACTCTCGCCCTCTAGCTTAGAGGACGTTTCCAAATAGAAAATTTTGGAATGTTTGCCATGTTGTGGTGACACTGAAGATTTAACACTTTTCATCAGCCCCCTCCCCCGAAAGGGTTCTGGACTCTCTTTGGAAATTATCCTTTGTGGCAGAGGCCACTTCCATCAAGCCTCTGCCCACTTTCTTTCTTTCTTTCTTTCTTTCTTCATTTTTTGACACCTGACTGAGGAACCAAGATGCCCACAAACTTCACTGTGGTAAAAGTTGAGGACATGGGGGATGGCAGCAGCAGCGGAGCTGCGGCTGGAGACGGCAGACCGATCAGTCTGGACAGAGTCTTCCAGGAAGAGGGGGATGTTAGCAATTCCCAGGAACCCGAACCAGGTAAGACGGCATGTCTGCTTGGTGCTAAACTAAACTAAAGGAGGGTTCTGCTGAAACGGAGGAGTTTTCCCTCCCAGGATGCGCCGAGATAAGAAAAGACAAAGTGTGCACGTATGATAAAGTTAGAGAGTGATTCTGTGAGTAAGGATATAGAGACGGAAAACCTCCGACATCGGCGAACACAAGCCGTAACATGCACATGCTTTATACACGGAGGACAGGAGTTTAAAGAGCTCAACCAGCTGGAACTTGCACTGAGCTTGAATGATGTGGCTGGGCGGAGGGCCCATGTGTTGTCTGGTTATTGCAGTCCTAAGTGGTTGTTTTAGCTTCATCACAAGCTTCAACTACTATGAAAGAAGTTTCATCAGCAGTTTTCATAAAACTTGCTTAACCCACATAGATTTTTTTTTTTCCTATTCATGAGCTCCAAATGCTTTTCCTGTAAAACAGAGTTTGCTACAAAATTTCCTGACTTGTAAACAAATCCTCTGACAAAAGCCGAAATGATTAGATCCCCAGAGAATGTATCCCAGCTTTGGGGAACATTAGGAGCATGAGAACATGTATTGTTTACAGGTTTCATACCCCTTGAGCGTTTTACGTTTTGTCACAAACCATGAATTTCAATGTATTTATTGGGATTTTTATAGGCCAACACAATGCAGCGCAAGGAAAATTGTGCATTTTGCTTTCAAATATAAATATGAAAAGTCTAG
Organism: Poecilia formosa; assembly: GCF_000485575.1. NCBI lineage: Eukaryota > Metazoa > Chordata > Actinopteri > Cyprinodontiformes > Poeciliidae > Poecilia > Poecilia formosa. Next base: position 367,012 of record NW_006800224.1, read on the forward strand.
CCTGCATTGCTTTTGCTTTCATCCCCCTTTACACTGACAACCATAAATGAAATCTATTGCAAGCAAATGCATTCAATAGTCCGGCTGTGTAAATACATCTGGAGATCTAGTAGAGACGTTTAAAGCAGGGATAAGTTATAAAACAATATCTCAAGCTTTGGAGCAATGAAGGTGCTCTGATAAGATGAGATCAAAAATAAACCTCCTGAACTGCAGGCAGGTGTATGGTGATGCATTGGCTAGTACTGCTGCAAAGAGGTCCTTGCTTAAAATCCCGTCCTGCTCTCACAGCATGAAGCTCGCATATGTTCTCTCCAGTTACTCCAGTTTCCTCTCATTGTCTAGTAAAAAGAGTTGGAGTTGGAGTGTTGCTGTGTTCTGTATCTAATTTGGCCCCAGGTTTGAACGTGTCAGTGCATGGTGGTCTCTCCATTATGTGATGGACTGGTAATCTGTCCAGGCTGCACCCGGCCTCTCACTCAATGACTCCTAGAAACGGGTACCATCTCCCTGCAACAGTGAAGTGGGTATGGATGGATGGGTAAAAAGCAAAAATAGTAAAGATAGTGGAAATGTCACACTGGACATCACCATGAATGCACAATGCATGGTGGTGGAACTACAGTTCTGTAGGGAATCTTTTCAATATTTTTAGGGACAGTTGGTCAAGGTTGATGTGAAGATGGAGGTAAATATAGAGAGATCCTGGTGGAAAACTGCAAAAAACAAAACAAAAAAAAAACATGGTGGGGGTTTCTGTAATTAAGTGACTGCAGTTCCAAAATATATGAAAAAGTTCAAGGGACATGAGTAACACTACAAGGCACTGTAACAATGAGATTCTCATTCAAGAAGTCCGCAGAATAAAGGAAACGGGTATTACCAGTCAGTGGAGGTCAGACTGAATTGTTCTCTACTCATTGTTTTATGTTCAATAGGCCGACTAGCTTGCTTGGCAGCTCCTCTGTCACTTGTGTCCATGTTTCAGGGTGTGTACGAATCAGCAAAATACTATTGGACACAATTTAAATTTTTATTTTTTATTTTTTATTAATTTCGAACATATAGACAGAAGTATAAAACCACACACATGAACATGGAACGCAAAAGACATTTTTGTATAGTAATCTTAACATGCTCAAAAAGGAGCAGGAAGAAGGAAAAAAATAGGAACATGACATTAATTAATTTTTCCATCTTATCTGGGTTTACATGTCTAATACATCCATTCCCACACACACTCGTATGCGTTAGTCTCAATTTACACATTTGTGCTAACTCTCACCCATATTTCTATGGTTTGTGAAAATGACCTCCTTATATTTCCTTTTAAATTAAAGGATATATGATGACAAAAAAACTATATCTGGACCCCAAATAATAATAATTACCACAAAAACTGTGGCTTGGGCTGCACAGTGGTGCAGTAGGTAGAGCTATTGCCTTGCAGCAAGAAGGTTCTGGGTTCAATTCCCGGCCATGGGAGTTTGCATGTTCTCCCTGTGCATGCGTGGGTTTTCTCTGGGTACTCTGGTTTCCTCCCACAATCCAAAAACATGACTGTCAGGTTAATTGGCCTCTCCAAATTGTCCCTAGGTGTGGATGGTTGTGTGTCTTGTCTGTCTCTGTGTTGCCCTGCGACAGACTGGCGACCTCTCCAGGCTGTACCCCGCCTCTCGCCCGGAACGTTAGCTGGAGATGGGCACCAGCACCCCTCCGCACCCCACAAAGGGACAAGGGTGTAAAGAAGATGGATGGAAAACTGTGGCTTTGTTTTGTTCTGTATTATGTTGATTGAAAACAAAAGACCAACATTGTTTTCTTGCTCCACCTGTTTCATCAGCTGATGAATGCAATTTCCTAAGTCAATTTTCTAAAAAAAAAAAAAAACAAACAAAACATTAGAAATTGCAATATACAGAGTAGAATTACAGTAGAACAAAGTAATCAATCTTTTGTCATCAAGCAAAAATATGCACTAATACATAAAAAACATTTCTAAACAAAACAGACTGAGTTAGTTGTGATTTTAAACACTCAAATTCTCAAGTGGAATTATATATAAAAAAAACTATTATATGCTTGTAATCTAAATTTCATCATGAAATCAGAGAATCATAACACTATTGTTTTTTTGTTTCTTTTTAATCAAAAAAATAATAATAAAAAGAAGGATAATGTAGAATCTGGTCCAACCAAAATCTAGTGATTTTCCTGATTCGTAGGAGCTTCTTGCTTTCTTCTGCATGCCATGCTGGGAGGGGAAGAAGTCTCAGCCTGGGCAGAAATATTCACACCCTCAGACACCAAGGCCAAGTGCTGATTAGGCAAGATGCTAACTGTATAAACACCATCTCAGCACCATCATTTTCTAACAGGGTACTGCTTTAGATCAGGTTTCGTTCCGACCCACTTTCTGCCTGTTCTGCCGACTGACTGGAAATTGATGCAATGTTTAGAGAGGATTTGTTCTCTTAAGTCTGTTTACATAAACTCCAAAGCTTAGTCTAAAGAGAGAGGAAAAAAAATCAGGATGTCAATGAGGATTTTAGACTTATTAAACCTCCCCACTCATGGAATGTGCCAAGTACTGTGAAAAAATTTATTTGATTACGGTTCAGACGGTTATGATGAATTCATAGCTCAGTTATTGATATGATATGCCGACAGCCTCTCCGCCCCCGCCTCCTCTCTGCCATTCCTTTGCTACATTCATACTTTCGCATGTGTGACTCCAGCATACTTCACATCATAGTTCCACAATAAACACACAGCCACAAACTCCTACGGTTATTTTTTCTCCTTCCATTTAATTCGATGCAATTTGCTGACATTAGAAAATTAATCTGTTTGTCCCTTACTGGAGTTTTATCGAAGTATTTTTTTTAAATTTTTTTTTAAACATTTTTAACGTTTGTAAGTTTTGTACATTTAAATGACTTCTGGTTTACTGATCTACTAATTCAGTCATTCAATTTTCTGGAAGCGAAATACAAAAGGAGAAGCCGGTGTAGAGGATACTGTATCCAAGGATAGTTAAAATACTAAACAATGGACTTTAAGGGAATCCTGCATTGTGCATGGACTTGATGAATTGATTGTATAAATAACCTGCAGTTGACCATGTGGAAATATTAACATATAGTGACTATAATTGACATTGTTTTAAATGATTTGCTATATATGTTAAATAAGTTATGTGAAAGTATTTAAGAGTTTTTGTATAAACCTAGAGGTGATTTGGCCCGTGTACTTTGAGTTCTTTTTAGTTTCTAAATTGTATACCCAATATCTTTTTAGCTTTGTTTTTTCTTAAAGTCTCTTTAAGGTAAGATTAGATGCCTAATACTAAACATAGAGCATCATTTTCTAAATACATAAATATTTAGAAATTATTTCTAAATGCATATGTTATGTAACAGACACCTGAAGTAAACATGCTGCTTATTATAAAGGAAAGAAGATGCAACAAGGACATTGTAGTATTGGAAAACATATTTATGGAAGATGACAAAAGCAGAAAATTATAAGGAAAGGAGCTTCACTGTATAGAAATCTCAGTGCACACAAAAAAAATCACCTGGTAAGAATTTCAGACCTGAGAAATCACCTAGAAACTTTAATCCAGGATAAAACGGTATGTTGCAGAAAAATGCACAAACCGCAGTAATATTTGACCAGACTAGAGTAAAAAAATAATAATAATAAAAAAAAAAAACAGTTGTTACACTCAATTTGTCTGAAAGTGCATCCAGCAGTGTCTCTCAGAAATCAGCAGGCCGTGTGTGCACACTGCTCAGTTTTCATTGATTTTCATTCAGCTCTTCACTGTAATGAAGAGCTGCATTGTCTGAAGAAGAACTGGTGACTGTGTGACCCAGATAATTGACCAAATTGAACAGCATGAGACCACTGTAACAAGAGACAAAAGATGGAGGCAAAAAGGAAACTGGTCAGGCTGTAGCTGTGCTGTTTCGAAGAAATCTGGCGCCAGAAGCTCTTCAAATAGTCACACACCATGTAATTGCAAATTACTGACACTCAGATCCATTAAAAGCAGCGTTTAAAATTGCTTTTGAACTGGTATTTTAGACTGTCACGGATATAGATCAATGTTAACCTTTTCTATCACCCAGGATACTAAAAACATGACAATTTAAAACAGTTTGGTTGTTTTTTGTCTTTGAAATGTCACTTTAGGTTTAGGGGTTGCTTCTTTTTAGTTTGTCAGCGTCTCATGTTGTTTTTTTTTTTTTCCTTTTCTTTTGAATGTTTCCAATAGATGATGAAAATCACAAAGAGTCCACTCCATTCATTAACTCAAACAATAACGAGGACTGCAGCTATGAAGGCAAAAACATGGCCCTGTATGAGGTAACTGATGCTCTCACGTTTGATTTCTCTGAGGTTTCATTTGTTTCAGCTTTACGGTCACACATTGATCTGTTTGCCTTCAGGAGGAAATGGACAGCACCCCCATGGTAGCGTCTCTTCTCAACAAGTTGGCCAACTACACCAACCTCACCCAGGGCGTCCGTGAGCACGAGGAGGCCGAAGATAGGGTCAGGAGGGTCGCGGTCATGGTACGGAGATTCCGCCTTGGTACCGAGAAGTTTCCGTCGTTAAACCGAACGAGTTGCTAAACCAGTAAAGTCACATTTAGATTACAGTGGACCTGGTCATGCCCAACCATATAAACATGGAACCTTGCTTCCGAGAATAGCATCTTACCGTCTGTTTCTTTCTGGAGTAGACTTTGATCTCGCTTCATTACAACACAGAACCATAACACCAAAATGAACTCATGGATTTGTGCTAAAGGAACGAGGTGTGTTCTTTTATGGTAACCTTTCACTTCATAAGACTTGTCATAAACACATTGCCAAAAGGTTATATTTTACTTGTTGGAGTACAAAAGTCATCCTCCTGTCCTGAGCTATTTTTGTCTTGGGAGTGTTTGGGAGCATTGACTAATTTTATTTTTATTTTTTTTTTTAGATAGTTTGGACTTAAGAAGCTGCTCCTGTGAGAAATTCCCCGTCTGTGAGAGAAACTGGTGCCTTAGAGCGATCCCACACATTTAAAGGGAATTGATTTTAAAAGGTCTTTGCTGCTGTAACTTGTGTGTTCAATTACTCATTCGTTTAGCTTGCATAACATATCCAGTAACGTTACTTTTAAGTCAATGAGTAAAGAAGCTGACGAAAATATCAATACCAACAGGCAAATACCAGACAGGAACTGGAAACAAAAAAAAATACAACACATTAAATCGATCTGAGAACTTTTTTTTATAATTCTAATTTAAAGTAAAATTTTGGTTGACTTCTATTAACGCATTAGGTTTTATGCAACGTATGACGGTCCAGTGTTGCGTCATAATCACAGATGATGTGCTGCTCACTCCAAACCTGTCATGAATAAACTTTTTATGTGTTTTGTTTTCTTTACCCGCTGTGCAAGAAGCTTTTGGATTAGAACACAAAAAAAAAGCTTAAAGATGTCAAACCAAGGCTATTGCTGTGATAAAGAGAGAAGACAGAAGTGTTAAAAGATGGGCTTGGAGGAAATGTGCCATGACCCTCGAATACCTGGTAGTTAATGGATAAACGTCCTTCAGAACAGAGTAAAGTTGGCTGCACTGCATAAAGACAAATGGTTCTACTTCAGAGATTTTTCCCTTGATTTAAAGTTTATCGATCCTTGTACTCTTGCTCTACTTTGGGATTTGAAAACAGTTTCTTCTGCTATTATTATTCACACTCTCACGGCAAACCTGCTGGAATTAAATGCTAAAACTCAGACCAGGGAGCGTCCACTGAGCGCATATTTACTTATCAGACTTAATGTCTACCTGTTGGCCGATACGCAACGTTTACAAAGACAGTAATCAGTCTTCCGGTAAAGTATAGTTTACAGCGAGTTTAGTTGACCTTTTTAATGACTACCTTAAGGGCCAGGAACAGTTTTCCAAATAGCTTCACAAAATGTTAGAATTTTAATGTTTCAATGGTGCGTATATGAACGCTGCTGTCACAACTCCCCAAGAAATGACTTGCTACATCTGGAACAAAGGTAGTCTGTTCAGCAGCGTGTCGAACAGAGAACATTGGGAATTTTCGATAAAAGCAGATCCTCCAACTTTGAACTCTTGGTCTGTTAAGAGACGCTGATTGTGTGTTCATCAAGACCCGCCCCCTCAATGATATCTTAGAGCACTCGGAGGAGATCTAAAGCTCAAGCCCAGCAGGAGTAAGAAGGACGATGCAGAGAGGTTAGAGGGGAAGGAAGGACAAAGCGGGAGGCAAATGCAGGGCAACTTGCGGGAGAAGATGTGGGAAATGTGGAAGTACACCTCCACAAAAGGTTATCATTTAGAGAAGCAGCTGTGGGCAGTAGAGAAGGCACAGGTCAAGGAGTTTGTGAGTCAGAAGATGGTAGGTATGTTTTGGTCTTTGGGGAAAGTGACAGTGAAGGTACGACAATATTTGATCCACCAGTTGTTTCTTGGAGATTATAAACAACATTTTTCCAGCGTTTTCTGGATGGTGATCCTACATTTCTGTTTGGGTGCTGAGGTTACTGTTTTAAGGTTTTATGTTGTTCAATCAGTAAGTAAGTTGATTTCGGAGGGCCATTTTAAAAAGGGTGTTGAATATAATTTCAGATGTACAGCGTGTTAAAAAGTTTAAGGCTTATTTTTACTTTTTCTCTCTTTTTTTTCTCTTGGAAAAAACATTGTAAGCACCTAACGCACATTTAAAAAAAAAACATCCATTATAGCCTTAAATGTATTTGTTAAATCAAACAATGGATTTTAACTTTTCTTTAGAAGCAGCCTCACAACTATTCACCCCTAAAAGCAAAATGTGTGAGGATAAATTATAATAATTCTCCTACATCTTTATCATCTAAATGTAAATTGTTGTATTTTAGAGGAGTGGAAAATACAGGCGTTGTTATATTCCTAAGTCATCATCTCTTGTGCTTTGGTTCATATGATGAGAAGGAAACGTTTGGCTTACGTCTAAGGATGCAGCTGGCATGGCAGCTGTTTCCTGCAGACACTCTGCATACCCAACCCCTCTTTGCTATGCAGTGAAGAAAAGCAGCTTATGCAGTGCAGCATTAAAAGACTACAATGCTTATTATAAAGAGTGGTAAAATATTGGGGTTAGGCATTACTTGGAGCTGAAATAAACTCACCAGCCCCTTGATTCGGTCCACTTATTCTATTGCTTGCTGCAACAAATAATAAATAATGAATCAGCCAATAGCAACTCAATGCATTAAGGCATGTAGATGCAACAAAGCATCAGCATGGGGAAGAAATTGATGACATTGTTGGTCTGAGTACTTCAGAAAGTGACAGTCTGCTGTGCTTCCATCCATGTCTGACCTTTCATGACCAGAATTCGCCCATATTTTGTTTAAAGCTTCGACAAGCAGATGACAAGAGTATGAAAATAGGTTCACTGTACTCTGATAGCCTCTGTCGTCACCAGATTTCTATCCATTAATGAAGAATCTTAATGAATCTGAGTTACAACGTTGCATTTCCCTATGGGATCAATAAAGTATTTTTGAATTTGAATAGAGCACCATTCACATTTGTATCCTTGTGATGGCGTCATGTCAGTACCACGCAAAACGCTCCCAAATCAACAAACCAATACCATGGAGAATTATGGTAATTTAGGAGCCAAACGAGGATCTGTCCCTAATGAAGGGACCAGATTGGTATTTTTAGTGCAATTGTGACGTTTGACGTTTTGTTTGTGTGTGTTTCTGTCTCCAGGTTCCTCAGATGGGCACTTTCATTGGGGTCTATCTGCCCTGCATGCAGAACATTTTAGGTGTCATCCTCTTCCTCCGCCTGACCTGGATCGTGGGCACAGCAGGGATCCTAGAATCGTTAGCCATTGTTTCCATGTGCTGCGTCTGTGTGAGTTTTCCAGAATCCTTTCAGTGCTGCCCCGCTTGCATCTTTCCACAAAGTCCCACTCATTAACCATTACTTATTTGAGTCCAAGCCTAATGTACGCTGAAGCGTAGAAGTGAACGCCTGTCTTGAGTTCACGGCTGGGCTCAGAAGAATTCCTCGCAAAGAGAACAGAAAGTTTGTGTTTCTTAAAGTCCCGTACGCCAGCAGCTGCAGACGGCCAAACAGAGCACCGAGTGTTTGACAGGTCTGACATAAACTTGAGCAGGACTCGTGATGTAATCCAACCCCACGCTTCTAATGTTTCCTTAAATCAATGGAGCCGGTCTGGGAACATCAAGGATATTCACTAAGCTGTAAAGCATGGGGTAATTTACACGTCTTTGATGTGACCACATTTTAAAAGTAATAATATGTATAAAACTTCCAAAGAGGGGGGGAGGGTGGAGGGGTGTTTTCTAAAACTAAAGAAACACTAAATTACCCCACATGTTTTATTTTTATTTCTATTGCAACTTTTATACCATTCTTAATTATGGTCTGAGGATGGGATTAAAAACTTCAGTTCACGCAAAAGGAGAATTTGGAGTTCTTAGACCAAGTTTTTAAAGATTAATATTAAAGAGACATATATGTTTGTCACCAGGTTTAGCTCTACTGACCCATGCAGTCACTTTATATGTATAACCCTACAACAGATTTTGCTGGATAATAAATTGTGTTGTTTTGAGATCATTTTTAAGTATTACATTGATGATGTCACAAGTTTGCCTCCTCAAAGACCCTTACATTTTAGTTTGTAAAGAACACAACACTGGAACTGGAAGATATTTTAAACACAAACCCCACAATAACAAAAAGACTAAAACTCAAACCGAAGTTAAAAAAAAAACAACCCACACACAGCTTAAATCAATTTATTCATCATGCGATCAATTGATTGATTAATTGCTTAATGCGACTATGTATTGATGAAAGCAGGTTTTTTACAGTTACAACTTGCCACTGCAATTATAGAAAAATGTCAGCTCTGGTCATCTCTGGAAACACGTTAGTGAAGCTCATCTTATCTTCTTATCAGCATCAGCATTACTCTTAGTTTAAATCTTTAGATGTTTTTGTCAAATTTCTGCTCTGCATTTGGTGGTAAAATGTTTGACCTTGAGTTCATTTTTTGTTTCGTTTGCATCTAAACGTCCGTCTTCTTTCTGTCTTTCAGACTTTACTCACCGCCATATCAATGAGTGCCATAGCAACCAATGGAGTTGTTCCAGGTAGATTAAATTCACGTCTTTTTCAAACATTTGGTATCATATCATTTTCGCCGTGATCTATTTCTGCTAAACTGAAAATGACTATTTACATTTGTAGCTTTTGGAATACGTAACGATAATATAAATCTTGAAGTATATTAAAAAAAACAAAAAAACACTGCAAATACATGATGCTTAAATCACATCAGCAAAATATTTGTTGTAGCAGTCACTGAAATGATTCAAATATAGTAATTTGAGATATGCTAGATAATGAATTAGGTTGGTATTTTTAAAATATTTCTATCTGGGGATGTTTCTTTCTGGGCAGCTGATGGGATACAATGAAACATCCTGTGTTAATTGATTCGGCTATTTAATCATATGTTTTTTTATTAACATTCTTAAAATCACTGAATTAAAAGAATCTGTCTTGTCTCTATGAATATTTATTTGAAGCCTAAATTCTTTCACTTTAGTTGGATACTTTACAGAACTGAAATTGGAAAACTGGAGCTATTCTCTACCAGAATCAATAACTAATCGATTAATAATTAGATTGACGCATTTTATTTGAGAAATGAAGTTGAGAGGAAAAAAGTTACATCACCTATCAAACATGAAGAAAGCAAATATAACTGCGAAAGCAGGTTTGCAATATCAGCTGATCAATCTGTTTCTCTTTATCAATTCTAATCACCTTTCCAAGCTTTAAAAGAAAGTCTTGTAGAACAAAATGAAGCACAGTTCATCATTCTGTGACTCTTGAGTTAGCATTAGCTAGCACACATGCGCACACACACACACACACGCCATCAGGCACTGATCATGAAAACGTGTCTGTGACATTTGGTCCAATCAAAGGAGCATTTTTTAATAATTCCATCTCCATCGTCTTTTTTTGACCAATATCGTTAACACAACTGTGAATTTCGTCTCTTTGTAGCTGGCGGCTCGTACTACATGATCTCCAGGTCGTTGGGACCAGAATTCGGAGGAGCAGTGGGTCTTTGTTTCTACTTGGGAACCACCTTCGCTGGATCACTGTACATACTGGGCACCATAGAGATCCTGCTGGTAGATCCGCCCTCAGTAGCAGCTTCGCCTGCCGTCATCAGCTGCGGTTTTGTGATTCGTTGGCTCTGCTTTTTGTTTCTTTTCGTCTGCTCCCAGATGTACATCGTTCCTTTCAATACGATGAAAGTATTAGACGAAAATGACATGCGTCTCTACGGGACGTGCTGCCTCCTCCTGATGGCTCTGGTCGTGTTTGTTGGGGTGAAGTGAGTGTCCCCAGTGACAAAGGCACGGAAACTATCATCCATTTTCACCACCTGTTCTTTTCCGTCTGCAGATATGTGAACAAACTGGCTTTAGTGTTTCTTTCCTGCGTGGCTCTCTCCATCATGGCCACATACGCGGGAGCCGCCAAGACATTAATCGAGCCGCCAGCGTTTAAGTGAGTGTCCCAAAGAACATTCGTGACTTGTGAGAATACTGTCACTGACCAAATGTGAGCTTATTTGAAGCAGTTTTAACCGGTGTGTTTTACTGGTGCTCGCAAAAATGTCGCCACTGATTATTTGCAAGACAAATGCAAGAAACCAGTAACAGATACTATTGTCTGGATTTTTATTTACATATAAAGTCTGATTCTGACTCTGGGAAAGATATTTAATATGACTTAACCAAGAGCTTATGCTCCTGAGCTTCAATAACAAACTGTATCCAAGCATGTTATGGTTTCAAACACTATAGCAAATGCCTTACGAAACATTCGTACAGCACGGATGGCACTGTGTGTGTAAAAGATTAAAGGAGATATAAATCATCGCAAGTGCAATAAAACATGTGCCAACGTCAGTTATCACTAAATGGCATTTATTCAGATTGTGCTTGTCCTAAAACCCTTGAAAGCCAGCGTTTTACTAAAAACTGACTTAACGTAGGAAGAATACTGTCATCAGGGACCCGGGCTCCATCAGCCGCACTGCAATCTGCCGTTTCTTCTCTGCAGCGTCTGTATGTTGGGGAATCGCTCTCTGAAAAACGAAAAGTTTGACAAATGCGAAAAGACGGAACTGGTGACGAGCCTTTTCTGCGACCTCAACTCCACCTGCGATTTCTTCGAAGCCAACAACATGAGTGAAATCGTAGCCATCCCTGGGCTCCTGAGTGACGTCATCAAAGGTGAGAGGGAGAGAATAAAAAAAATATTATCTAATCTGAACATCAATACCAAATAATAAGTCTTTATTATTATCAGCTGGAGTTTTCATTGCAGCCTTCTCTTTGCTTTCTCATTAGAAAACTTGTGGAGCAACTATGACGACGCCAACGTGATCATACAGAAGAAAACCTCCCCCAGAACGCCTAAAGTCAAAGCTGGAAGCACAGATCAGTTTTATGTCATCAATGACATCACCACATACTTCACATTGCTAGTTGGGATATACTTCCCTTCTGTCACAGGTATCAGCTCAGCTGCCAAAAAGGATAATTAATAAGGGAAAGACATTATCTTGAATTTAGAGTCTTTCAAATTGACTTTCTTCTGATACATTTATCATGTCGTCTTTTTAGGGATCATGGCCGGTTCAAACCGATCCGGTGATCTTAGAGACGCTCAGAGATCCATCCCAGTGGGAACGATTTTGGCAATTCTCACCACTTCTTTCCTCTGTATCCTCCATTTGTGTTCCTGCGACTGATGTTGCTGGACTGCTTTTGACTTTGCTGTGGTTCTCATTCATCCCGTGGAGCACAGATGTCAGACAGTGACAGTTTCTTAACGTCGCCATCAGATATCTCCTTTGTTTTTTTGTTTGGAGCCTGCATCGAAGGAGTGGTGCTGAGAGACAAGTAAGACCACGTTCAGATAACGCTTATCGTACTGTGCAGGAAAAAGAAAACTGGAGTGAACTACAGCATTTATTTGTTGCTTTTTGTAGATGTGAAAAGGGAAAAATGACTGTACAAAGCAGCATTTGTTATAGTTTGGTTGCCATGCTAAAATCCAGCTGCGCTATTAGAAAATATGAAGACCAGGCAAACCTAAAAAGTTTGTTCTGGCTTCTTCCAGGTTTGGTTTCTCGGTGAAAACGATGCCAGTGATTGGTGTTCTCGCCTGGCCGTCCCCCTGGGTGATTGTGATTGGCTCGTTTTTCTCTTGCTGCGGCGCGGGGCTGCAGAGCTTGACTGGCGCCCCCCGTCTGCTGCAGGCCATCGCCCGTGACGGCATCATCCCTTTCCTACAGGTAGGTGATGCATGAGTTTTACTTGGAGAGATTATGATTCTCATAAAGTAACCTTTATGAGGTGAGAGGGAGAGAATAAAAAAATATTATCTAATCTGGTAGATTAACAAGTTTTCCACCTAGCAGGATTTTCATAGCTGAACCGTAACCCTGTCTTCATTTATTTATTTTTTAAATTTATTTTACATAATTGATTCTACACTATACATTGCTGACCAACCAAATTCTCACAGATTTCTTAGGAAAGTCCTGATGCCGCTTGGCCGTCTGGAGATAGGGAGATACCTTGTACTTTTAAAAATGTATTCATTTATTTTTTTTAAGAAATGCTATTCCGCTTACAGTTTCTGTCATGCATCATAGACGATGATCAAATGCTGTTCAAAAGGAACAAGATGATCAAAAGGAATATGTTTTTGCTTGAGAAATGGATCCAGGTTTCCCCCAGACGTCCTGTGGAAGGGATGCTGGCACAGTCCACCAGCAGCCCACTGTGTTTTTGTTTAAAAAGAAAAAACAACAATCGCCCCACTGTTGCCAACCCAGTAGCTTTCTTGCTGCTTTAGACAAAAGAAATAAATAAATCAGTACCAGACAAAATTAAAATCTGCAGGTCAGGCCTGATTGGACAGAAAACTGCAATCGGTTCACCAGTAATGGTAAATGTTCACAATACTGCAGCGCTTTGACCTGCAGTACTTTGTTAGGAACCTGATCAGATCTCTTGTCTTGTGTGTTTCTGTCTCTCAGGTCTTTGGTCATGGGAAGAGAAACGGAGAGCCCACCTGGGCTCTTTTGCTCACAGTTGGGATTTGTGAGATTGGGATCCTTATTGCCTCTGTGGACCTCGTGGCCCCCATCCTCTCCATGTGCGCTGCTGGAAGTCGCCCACCGTCCCTTTCCTGCTGCTCGCTGTACCGCACATCACTAAACTCTCCATGTCGTTTGTGCTTCTAGGTTCTTCCTCATGTGCTATCTGTTTGTCAACCTGGCCTGTGCCGTTCAGACGCTGCTCCGGACTCCCAACTGGAGGCCGCGCTTTAAGTTCTACCACTGGTGAGAGATGAAGACACTCGGAGTACCGGGTTTCTACCCAGTGGGAAAACGTTTTGAATTCCACCTTTCCTCACATCCTGTCTTCCCAAATATCTTAGTTCTTTTCCCTCCTCTTGTCTTTCCTTCCTTTTACTCTCCATATTTTTGTCTCAGACTTTCCTCCTTTCTGCTTATCATCTCCATTTCTTGCCTGTTGCATTCGTTCCCGTCTTTCTTTTCCTTCTGTCGTGCCCTTGTTTCCTTTCTTTCATTTTTCCATCGTGCTCTCACTTCCTCCTTTCCTTCTGATGCACCATTTATGTCCAATACCTGTATTTCCTTTTTTCCTGCTTCCTTCCCTTCCTGTCATCCTTTCTTTTTACATTTCACATGTCTTTTGTTCCATCCTTTGTTCCTTGTTTCCCCTAATCATTTATTTATCCTCTGAGCTCTCTGTCATATTTACAGCCAAACAGCTGTAGATGTATCTGTCTTAAACACACAGTTGGCTTTAGTATTTTGACCGTTAAAAAGAGTGCAAAGGATATAACGTTATGAAAGTGACACATTTTGACACGTTTATGTTTTTTTCCTGCAGGACTTTGTCCTTCTTAGGCATGAGTCTCTGTCTCTCCCTCATGTTCATCTGCTCCTGGTATTACGCCATTGGTGCCATTTTGATCGCTGGCTGTATTTATAAATACATCGAATACAGAGGGTGAGTTCAGAAGTTCGAGACCAAGAGATTCTGTTAAAATCGCTATAAACAAGGGTTTATTTTCTGATGTCGAAGTGGACCACAGGGACAGATTTGTTCTAACAGTGAAGCCTTTTCTTCATTAAGGCCCGACTGAATTATATCCAGAAAATATACACGTAGACTTTATTATGGGTCTTTAAGATTGTCCTGCAGTTCATTACAACATCAAAATAATTTAGAGATGAACATTTGAGTGGAGAGCTGATTCTTGCCTGTTGAATGCAGAGCTGTGAAGGAGTGGGGTGACGGGATCAGAGGTCTGTCCTTAAACGCAGCACGCTACGCTCTCATTCGCCTGGAGGAAGCGCCGCTGCATACCAAAAACTGGAGGTGGAGGATCACTCCAACTTTAATACCCAGATGCGTTTACGGTGTTTCTCTTCTGCTCAACAAATATTTAAACTTTTTTCTTTTTTTTTTTTTTCTTTTTTTTTGCAGACCACAGCTTTTGGTGTTGTGCAAACTGAACTCTGACCTGAAAGTGAAGCATCCCCATCTCCTGTCCTTCACCTCACAACTTAAAGCCGGCAAAGGACTCACCATCGTCGGCTCGGTCCTGGAGGGAACCTACATGACGCGCAAGGCGGACGCCATCGCTGGAGAGCAGGTGTGCCTCTTCTGCTCTGCATGCTGTAGCTTCTTATGTAAAAACTTTTTTTTTTTTTTATGTGTGTGTCCACTTGGACCTCGTACTAGTCATTTTTTTTTATACGCAAGTAACACTGAATTGCTAATCCGTTCAAACTCCTTGAACTTTTACGCATTTCGTCTCATTACAAAACAAAACATCAACATGCTGGATGGGAATATTTTCTTAATAAACATAAAAACTGAAATGTTTCTACTCCCCTTTTAATCTTATAGCCTTGGATAAAATCGAGAATACATATGAGTCTTCAGATAAATTATCAATTAATAAACATTATTATTAAACAGCCTGCCAGCAAATAATTTCATCTGATCATAAATCCAGCTGTGCTGTGATGACCTTTTTGTTTAGAGAACATTAGTGAACAAATAGCATCACAACAGAAGGATCAGGGTTTACTGTCATTGCTATAAAACGCATTTGTTAAACAATAACCAAAATCCAAACAGTGGCATGGTGAAAGAGAAACTTCTGGAAAGTGCATATTATTAAAAACAAACAGAACACAACACCCTTTGCTTCTGCAGTCATTAGTGTTGTGGGAATATAGACAATATATAGTTTAGTACAAGGAAAACAAAGAGAAAATTACAAACTTAAAACTGCAGTTAGCAGGAAAGATGGCTTTGAATAAAAATTCATATACTATTCAGATTCTTTGTTGTAAAAAGGAGAACAATTATTCACTGTTCTCAGTGGGTCTTTTGTATAAAATACTGATTCAAATACATCACCGTTTATGGTTGTAATATGACTGCGATGGGCTGGCGGCCTGCCCAGGGCGTACCCCGCCTCTCGCCCAAAACGTCTCGCTGGAGATGGGCACCAGCACCCGTCCCCACCCCACTAGGGACAAGGGTGTAAGAAGATGGATGGATGGGTTGTAATATGAAATAATGTGAAAAACAAGGAAAATAGATACTCCTTTTATGCACTGTAGCAGTAAACAAACGACTCCATGTCCAAGTCAGTTAGAAATAGAATGAAGTATAAAAACTTGTTTGTTTT
Organism: Poecilia formosa; assembly: GCF_000485575.1. Lineage (NCBI taxonomy): Eukaryota > Metazoa > Chordata > Actinopteri > Cyprinodontiformes > Poeciliidae > Poecilia > Poecilia formosa. The sequence goes on from NW_006800224.1 coordinate 382,916, forward strand.
TAGCCATGAAATGTGGCCAAAACCTTCCTCCTCCTCCTCAGTCTCGCTCTCATTCATTGTGTTAACCGCAACATACAAAGTTTTCAGGAAATATGTGAGAGATGTGAGTGCAGTGGGAAACTTTGCATTCTGGCAGAATGCAAATTCTGCATTAAACTCAACCCGATTCACCACCCTGCCTCATCCGCAGGGCAACAGTGAGCAACAAAAGACGCATCCATTTTGTCTTTTGACTATCATGGCAGACAGTCTGCTCTTAGTGTGAAAAGCTCTCCGAGTCTAGAGATGCGGCAAGCTGTGTGAAATGTATTTAACAATTTCAGTACAACTAAATAAAGGTAATTGTTATACTTGGAAAAACTACGGTAAAAACTAATTCTCACAGATGATCACTCCATTCCTTGACCTGGATTTTATTTTCTCCCGCAGAACATGAAAGCAGCCATGGCTGCGGAGCGGACCAAGGGCTTCTCCCACGTCATTGTGTCGTCCAGCCTGCGAGACGGTTTCTCCATTCTGATCCAGTCAGCGGGACTGGGAGGAATGAAACACAACTCCGTCCTCATGGCTTGGCCCGCTGGCTGGAAGCAGGACAGAGACTCCCTGGCCCAAAGGAACTTCATAGGTAAACCGCACAGAAGTGCAGTTCATCTTATTTTTGAATTTTTATTTGGAGAAGCAAGTGTTACAGACACATTCTGCTTGTGTTTAGAGAAAACACAATCAAGAGTCTTGAGTTTGCCAGAATCAAAGTCGGGATACTTTCTGAAACATGATGGTATTTTTATGTGACAGATATATTTTTACTCCAGGGGGGATTAGTGGTTTTACATTTTCGTCCAGTTTGACCAGGTACTGAAAAACGTTTCCCTTCGGCCTTTAACAGAGAACGATAACTTCTCTAGAGTCGAAGGCTACGTTCACAAATACTGATAAAGTACATTGAAGTTTGTGGTTCAAATCGGAAGTCACCCACATCCGATTTTTTTGTCAAATTGGATTTTTTTTGCAATATATATGCGATCTGTATGTGATCTACAGTGTGAACTTCAAACGACCTGAAAGTGTCCCGCATGCGCAGCAGGGGGCGCAGTAACGTCACGCGTAGCGAGCGTGCTCAGTGTAAACATGGATGCTAACGGTGGAGCATAGCTTGCGATTTTGAAGTTGTTGTCCGACCGGAGCAGCACTTTAACAACTTAATCCTCATCATAGTCTGTCATGGCTGTTATTTTTATTCCCACTTGCACATATCAGGACAGAATAGTAAAGTTTGTCGAGTATCGGTGAGATCTGCCTGTTCAGCTTCAGCTCACATTTGAAAAGGTCGGCTACATGTCGGATTTCCAAGTGGCCTAAATGGCTTTAACGCAAAAAAAAAAATCGTAATTTGGTCACTTTGGTCTGCAGTGTGAACACAACCTAAATTTCCTGTACAATTTTTGAACCATTCATCAAAAGCAGGCGCTTCGGTTTATGCAATGAGTGCAGTAGATATTTAGCCGCGTAGCAACTTGAGGCTCGTTTTAAACATGTTCCTCTACATCCAGAGACGGTGAGAGAGACGACGGAAGCCCACCAGGCTCTGCTGGTCGCAAAGAACATCGACCGTTTCCCCGACAACCACGAGCGTCTGAAGGAGGGCGCGATTGACGTGTGGTGGATCGTCCACGACGGCGGGCTTCTCATGCTGCTGCCCTTCCTGCTGATGCAGCACAAGGTGTGTGTGTGTGTGTGTGTGTGTGTGTGTGTGTGTGTGTGTGTGTGTGTGTGTGTGTGTGTGTGTGTGCTCGCCACAGGTTGTGTGTGTTTTGCGACCCGTTCAGCTGCATGACGCTCATCTGCCATCAGCAGTTTCTCACACAGGTGTTTTTTTTTTTTTTTTTTTTTTTTTTTTTTTTTGGTAGGTGTGGAGGAAATGCAAAATGCGAGTCTTCACGGTGGCGCAGCTGGACGACAACTCCATCCAGATGAAAAAGGACCTGCAGGTGTTTCTGTACCAGCTGCGCCTGGACGCAGAGGTGGAGGTGGTGGAGATGGTGAGACGACACGGCGCCATCCAAACTGCCCCTCTAGTCAACTTAGCATAGCAGCAGCAGCAGCTTTACACTGATGATACCGCTGGTTGCCTTGCATCCTGAATCTGAAGGTGCTCCGTGTGTTTTCCGCAGCATGACAGTGACATCTCGGCGTTCACTTACGAGAGGACTCTGAAGATGGAGCAGAGGTCCCAAATGCTGAAAGAGATGCACCTGTCCCGCACCGAGAGGGAGAGAGAGGTATGATCGCACAGGCAATACAAACTGCTAAAGTCTACCAACGTCAGCAGTAAATCATCCATTATTCATTTATATTTGATGCATCTTTTATACATTGTAGTATCTCAGGCCTCCAGACTTGCTTTTTGTACTGGTTGCAGTGGTTTGCCTAAACTTTTCATCTCAAAGCACCAACACAACGAGCAGGTGCATCAGAAATACTCACAACAGTTTGTTACACTTTAAAGTAAGTTTAATGTAGAAAAGGTAAGTGGTGCAACGTGATTGTTTTGTATTGAAAAGTAAAAATACTGTCCATATCAGAGATAATCTGTATTTTCCTCTATTCTGTTTTGTATCTAAAACAGGTCTGTGTTAGGAAGGAGACTTTGTGTCTAACTGCTGGTATAGAAAAGGTTAAATAAAAAGAAATTAAAACATAGACTTGCAAAGGACAATTTTTTTTTACATATATTTTTTATTATTATATTTATCAGCTTTTTGTTATATAAAGTTAAACAAAACAACATCACAATACTGCCAGTTAGAGAAAGAAAAGGAAAAAAACCAAGAGAAACAAAGCAAAGGTCACATTTTTAAGATTATTGTCATTTCACATTAAAATACGTTGTGGGATCCATTACATATGGTAATATTTTCACAATTTACAAGGGGTCCAATGAATAAATATAACGGCCCCCAGGGTGCCTGAAGTCTGTTGCTCGTTTCTAGCTTTTTTTTTTTTAAATAAAATAAATATTTGAATAAAATATTTATTTATTGTGAAAGTTTAAAGGAAGCTGTATCTCTGGTCATTTAGCTGTTTCAGGTAAAAAAAAAAGCGTCGGTATTATTTTTCACTGTTATAACAAACAGACTCTTGACCATAATGCCACATCCAGAATGATGATCATTTAAGCCGAGAAATCAGGCTTTTCTAAAGTTTCCCAAATTTTTCAGGCTAGTCAGAGCAAAACCAGGGAAGCGACAGGCGGAAGTTGAAGATTTAACTTGAGTTACGTCTTCCTTGGCATTGGACGGATGGAAATGCTAGCCACTCCACTGCAACCAAGACAAAAACACGGTTGAGGCCCGTTAGTCGTACATCCCAAACAAGCGATGCATCAGCGTTCTCCCATCTCTGCTCTGCTGTCCTTGACTTTTGAACTCCGTCAGTAACGTTATGTTTCCAATTGACCATGGGCTCAGATTCAGAGCATCACAGATGTGTCGCGTGGCTCCATTAAGAGGAGGAAGTTGCCTGTCGTTGACTCGCCGCTCAACACTCAGAGCATTCCAGAGGATGAGGTAGCCAAGCTAACTAAGCAGCTTGTCGCAGCCATCCGTTGTGTCATCCTTCCACTCATTTCTCCGTTCTTCCTCACCAACGTAATCCAGTCATTCCAGCTGCAGGGCTTTGACAAGGGTGTGCCAGCAGAAGCTGAGTGCAGTAGTTTCAGGTTCCTGCTGGTTTTGGATGATCTTCTAATCAAAAATAAATAAATAAATAAATAAATAAGATGATCGTTCTATATCTGCTTTCTCTCATCCGTTTGTGTTTTTCATTCTTAAATTTTCAGGCTCTACTCTGGTGGTTTTTAAACTGTGGGTCTTTCACCCCTAAAAGAGGCCAGATGTTATGACAGAGACCTTTCCTGGTATTGTTTAGTGATACAATCCAGTGTTTTGGTGATATTGTCAACACATCAGCGTTTCCTTGGTGACGGGATGAGGGGCAGAGTGAATCTGAAATTTGATTTCATGGAGACAATTTAGAAACATTGAGTTTCAGTAATGTTATCTGGATTTTTTTTTTTGTTTAAATTAAGCTTATTGTTCTTAAAAAAATAACATTTAGTTTTACTTCTAGTTTTTCTTGGAGATGCCAACTTTTACTCTGTTTTAAGAAAGTAGGGTTCCTGCTTGATTCTTGATTCTTAAAAAACAAACACAAAAACTTAAGATTTTTGACACAACAAAAACCTAAGTGATTTTAAAATAATATTTTGAACTGAATTATTTTTAAAGTTAAACCTTCCACAAGGGTTGCTTGGACTAGAAGGTTTGGGATCCATGGACAACGAATCCCAGCTGTAGTTACTCTTTCTGTTGGCTGTTGCCATTTAATTTTAGTTGTAGCATTAAATTAAAAAATGCTTATTGATGAGAATATTTTACATTTTTGTTCCCCCTTCTCCAGCCAAATGTGCTGATCTTGGATGATTAGTCAGGCTATCTGCTCAGGTGCCATCCCACCGTTGGATCCTTTGTAAAGAAATGGTGCACAGAAAATTTTACAGTTCATTCTGACAAAATATATGGGGACTGTGGATGCTGTGTGCTCTGCTGTGAATCTGTTGGGTTCAGTCTAATACTTAATTCACGGGGGCACACTAAGACGTTTGACCTTCTCCCCTCTTTACAACAATCAATGGGTTTGGGTTCTATACTCAGTGACTTTTGTCCATCTTCATCAAACCTGCTTCACACCTGACTCCTCCTATAACAGACTTTACACATATATCCTGATGGTGTTTTTGTTTTTCTCTCCGTATTTGTATGTACTTCAGTGAAAATTGTTTCAGGATACCATTTGATAGCTTGATTAATTATTCCAGTGATGCAAACTTGTATTTCCCCGTGTGTCGCTTAGGCCCAGCTGATTCACGACCGGAACACGGCGTCTCATTCTGCAAGCAACGACAAAGCAGCCGGCGCCGCGCCCGAGCACGTCCACATGACGTGGACCAAGGACAAGCTGCTGAACGAGAGGAACAAGCACAGAGAAGGCATGGCAGTGAAGGACATGTTCAACATGAAACCGTAAGTAGAACCAGCAGAACGTGATTAGAGAGAATTAAAATCCCTTATCGCAACCCAAATAGAAGCGGTTCAGCTCCCATGTTTGGCGTCTTAATGAACCTTTTAACTGGATTTTGAGAAGTGTGTTCAGTCGACCTTGTCTGTTTGGTTTTTCAGTTCATTGAGCCTCTAACATTAACAAGGACTGTCTGTTCAATGTATTCATAGTTTTCTGGTTTAAAAATATTTTTTGAAAGAATAATATTTTGGTGACAACTTTGAATGATTGTGCTTTTTTGTTGTTGTTGTTGTTTTTGCTCCTTTCCCACAGTGAGTGGGAGAATCTGTAAGTTGTTCCGTCTTTCAGCTTGTTTTGGTTGCATGCTTTGAAACTGTTGCATGCCTGCCTGTGTAATTCAGTTCGCCTTAAAGGGAGGGAGGTGTGCATGATGGCAAAAATAGCTTTTAAATTCAATGCGAGTTTACTTGCAAACGGTATAATCACAGTTGTGGCCATGCACGTTTCGCTTCATGCCGATGCCAGCTTTACAGCGTCGCCCCTCGCTCGTAGCCCGACATTTTACTTGGCGGCACGGTTATTAATGCGATTTTGCTGCAGCAACCAGTCGAATGTGCGGCGGATGCACACAGCTGTGAAGCTGAATGAGGTGGTGAAGAAGAAATCCAAAGGCTCCGAGTTGGTCCTGCTCAACATGCCGGGCCCACCGAGGAACAAGAAAGGCGACGAGAACTGTATCCTTTTTGATTATGATGTCCGTGTCGTTTACCACGTCTGGTGCTCATCCCCAGCAGTCTCTGGGCGAGAGGCGGAGTTCACCCTGCACAGGTCGCCAGTCCATCGTAGGGCAACACAGAGAAACGCAGGACAAATAACTACACACACACACACACACACACACACACAACGGGGCAACTCGCAGAGATGATTGACCTAGCAGTCAGGTTTTTGCATTGTCAGTCTGTCATTTAATATGGAAATGTATTTGATAATGTGTGGAAGAATGAGTGTAACCTTCAAAATAAAATCAAAAATTGTTTGTATGGCACAACAAGGCAGTTCGAAGAGTTTTATATCGTGAAAACACAACAAACAACTGAAACATGACATTTTTCCAAGTGTTGTCACTCCAAATCGAAATGTTGTTGGTGTGTCATCTATTATAGTACAAAAGTAACTCTAAACAGGTGGCTTTTTAGTCTAGGTCTAAAGAATCTCAGTGTTTCAGCTGTTTTACAATTTTCTGGATGTTTGTTCTAGGTCTGCGGTGCATAAAGCTAATTAGAAATTGGATGAAGCAGCTGATGTGTACGATTTGTCCTTAACCACGGTGCGTTTCTCAGATATGGAGTTCTTGGAGGTTTTAATGGAAGGCCTGGACCGTGTGCTGCTGGTTCGTGGAGGAGGTCGGGAGGTCATTACCATCTACTCTTAGCGTCTGGTTGCTCTCATTCATTTCACATTTGGAGGAAACTTGACGACGCAGTGGGAAACCAGGCTGGAGGTTAACAAACGCCACGGCGGTAATGCTGGGACAGATCTCTCCTTCCACAGTGCCGCAGACGGAAGAAGTCGGTGTTTCAGTGTTGCAGTCCTGCTGCAAGGGGAGCGGGACTTGTCTGCTTGTAGAGAAGGCTCTCCATCGCTCCTCACCTTGTTGCTGTTTTCACTCTTGCATCACGTGGCCACACTGAAGAAAAAAAAAAACGTCCTGCATGCTTTCTGGAAGAACTGACCTTTCACATGGACGGCGTCTGATCCAGCAACGACCGTTTTCCTGGGGAAGAACATCTTCCTGTCTGCATCCACCATCAGCTGCTGCAGGTTCACAGTGAAATGGAGGCTAAACGAACATTTATTTATTTCAGAGCCAGTTTCAGATGGATTTGGAACTTTTCTCAGACCATATAGTTTCTCAAAAACTGATTAGTCTCACAAAAGGGTTTCATTACGGAGAACGCATTCAAAAGCATTGATGACGAGCTAATCAATAGTTTGGATTTGTCGATTCTTTGCTGAGGCTTTTGTTGCCTTTTCTCACTGTTATCTTTATGAGCAAGTAACAAAATGAAAATGCAGTACCATGCATTTCTTCTCCTGTATATAAGCAAATCTTTTTAGACATATTTTGTTAGAAAGCCACTTGTCTCATTGGTAGATACTCTTCATGTTTTAAGTTAATTTTATTCAATTGTTTGTTTTTTTCCTAGAGCTGAAGTTTTTCTGTAATGAGTGCATTTTAGGATTTTAAACAAAATAATTAAAAATTTTAAATGTAATGTCAGTCTTAGTAAAGTCTATATTTTTGTGTATTAAATTTTAAACCGCAACATATTTTGTGTGACATTTTGAAGCTTTTTCGCATCATTTTCTGTCATTTCCAGCAGGTGGCCCGATCCTGTCGGGACAAGAGCTGGATTGTTGTCAAATCTTTACGTAACCGGCCTGGGCTCAGTGTCCAGAAATCAATTTAATCCTAAAATAATTATTGTTTGTTTGGATCACAAAGGAGCAAAGGGAAAACTTCAGAGCTGGCAGCAGACTTGGTCCGGGGATAAATGGCTTCCTGTTTGCCTCAGAGAGCGGTTAGCTGGGTCAGCGCGCACAGCTACATGCCGTGATCGCTGTCTCAATAACGGGCCGACAACTTGTCTGTTAAACCGTGGATCCGTGGCGAAGGTTACGAGAGAAGACAAAGTTTGACACTCTGTTCTCGTGCCACTGAAAATGTTAGCCTATAAAACAAAAAAAGGCACAAAAGTCATGAAATAAAACGTAGTTTATGCCTCATGAAAAACGAAAACGGTGAAATGACGGGTTCTCTGAATGGAAAAGGTTTTATGAATCCAAGCGTTCCTGCTTGTTGCTTTTGTTTTGTGACTTCAACCACAAAAACAGAAGTGTAAAAAGAGAAAGTGTGAAGTACACCATCTGATGGGAATTTTTAAATATTGTATTAAAATTACATAAAACACATACTCTGTTTTATTTCATGACTATAATGAGCACTATATAAATATACTGCTCATTTCTTAATGTAACATACAAAACTGAATGCAGCATAAAATGGGTATGAATATTTTGGCAAGTTACTGTGAAGATAAATGTCTAAATATCTTGTGGGATTCTTGTAGTTTTTGTTGTTGATTTCTTCCTTGGAGAATTACTAATCTGATTCAAAATCTAAAGAAAGTAAAAACACCAGCGCTTGTTTGTTTCAGAATCTGCCAGACGTCAAATATTTTCCTCTTTTCTCCAACCTTTTCCTCAGATTTAAAACTGGTAATTAGAAATTCAAATTATGTGCATAAAAAAAAAAGGTTCTACATGTCAGAGATATGGACATGAATCTTGATCAGGTAACAATACTCTCAATGTTCAATTTTAATCCATTTGGGAATTTTCTTTATGGAGTCCAAATAAAATGTTTTATGTTGATGTTTCTTTACCAAATTAACTAATGCAAGTAGGTTTCACTAAACTAAACTAATTACAGCTCAGATAGATTTGTTGTTTTCATTTGTATGGGAATTGGTAAGAAGATTAACAGCAACTCATTCGGTAAATGCAACTATAAAACTGTGAATCTCACCAGATGGTAAACTTCACAAGATGATGGGCTTCTGCAGAAACGCTCAACACGAAAAAGTTCCAAGAGAAAATTTGGTAACATGCCACTTTTAGCTTTTTCTCCAAGCTAAGGAGAGACTTGCGAACAATGACAGCGCCATATTTGGTAAAGGTCAGGACAATGTCTCATGTCTAACACGGCTTCTTTTCATTCTCCCACAGTCTCCGCTGCCCTCTGAGTAAACCTGCAAGTAATTCTTGGCGTATCCGCCCGCCTCAGAGCTAAATGTAGCTGAAGAGGGAAAACAGGAGAAGGAACGGCAAAAGAAAGCTTCACCTCGGAAAGAGCTGCAGGGAGAAAGGAGGGTGGTGGGATCCTCTCTTTTTCTGAGCCATTATCATTCCAGCATCGTTCTAACAGTGGGGTGTGAACCGAGATGGATTATTTCTCGGATTCCCCGCTGACCTTGTGAACCTCTGAATACCTCGTTTTTTGTGTGAAAGACTTAGGATATAATATATACAGGTGCTACACTCACCTACTCAAACTTCCTTGTCGGGAACCTTTTGAATAGGGATTAAAAATACTAATTTTTCATAAATCTGGACAATGAAACCCAACTAAGCTTTCCTACAGATCAGCGCCACAGTTGACAGATTCAAACCCTTCATTGATTCAGTTTTTAGCTAAAAACCCCCCCAAAAACTTACATGTAAATAAGTAACCTTTCAGTACAGTATGAAACAGCTGATTAGGAAATGATTAGGAATGTTTAAACATTTTAAGCTTAGACCCTGTTGGACATCCTGTGCAGTGAAGTGCATATGAAACATGCTCTAATCCAGCCTAAATTTATGTTTTGGTGACATGTATGGTGATTCTAATCTGTAAAAGTCATAAGAATAGTTGGTGGAATACAAATACAAAAACTGCTGATCCCAAAAAAAAAGTAGCACTTTTTTTTCTAAATCACTTGAGTGTCTGGTCCAGAGAACTACCAGAGAGCAGGCACCATGAAAAATAAACTGTTTATTAAAATTAAACAGTTTGCAAGTTACATGCAAACAATAAACTGTTTGCATGTTTTTAAATGGGGAATTGTTCCATGCTTCCTTGGAAAAAAGGAAAAGGGTTGAGTTTTTTTTTTTTTTTTTGTGAGATTCTATTTAAAGTCTCTTCACTTTAGTGTAGATCCAGATTCTTTGGTCCTGGAGGCTGAGACTCATGACTAGTCTGAAAACAAAGTAGACTTCATCTCCAAGTTCAAAAATATTATAGCAGTGAGTATGAATGCCATTTTTATGAATCTGTTACATTTGCATTGAACTGCAGTGAACAGTCATTGACTGTTAAAGGTGAGAAATGTGGACAATCTGTAATATGCAATAAATGATGAGTCTGTGGGAAACTCGTATAGAAATTTGTATATATAAAACATTTTCCCTCAGAGCAAAGTATGACGCTGCAAAAAAAAAAAACCCCAAAAAAACCTTTTACTTAAACCACTGCAATATTGTTTTATATACATATTTAACATGCTCCATTATCGGTACGCGTTTCACACAGGAAGACAATTGCTGGCGCACTGCCTCCAGCCTTCGTCTCACTTGAACGTTTTGTGTCTGCTGTGTAAATAAACGCGCAAATGAAAGAATGGTTCAAATGTTTATAAAATAGTGTTCCCATGATCCAGAGTGGCATTTTAAAGTTGTTTCAAAATGGCAGTCTACCATTTTGGTCTTGGTACCCGACAGATTAGCAGATAGCTTTAGCCTCCGGGACCAACTAATCCACATTCAGACAAACAAACAAAGCAAAGAGAGATCTCTGCTGCAGGTTAGATCAATTACTTTTAACCTTTTTACTAGATATTTACTTCAAAAACCCCAAACCGTCCTCTTTAGATGTCTATAAAACACTGTTTGCACAAATTACTGAGTTTGTCTTGGTCCAGCTGGTTTGTCAAAGTGAAGCTAAAATGGGCCCTTTTCAAACAAAGCTGGGAAAGTCATTGTTTTCCCTGATGATCAAAAACTTCATTGTGGTTGAATAAATAATGAAGTTGGGGATTACCAAGAGATTATCTGTGCATCAGAGCTACCAAACAGTAAGGTTGACCCTAATTTACTTTCACACTTTCATTTTTCTTAACTTTAGGATTCGCCAAACTTTTCCTTACCCAAGTCAATGGCTGTTTAAACAGATAAAGATAGCAAAGAAAGTTACAACAATTAGTTTTAATGACCAAAAATTGACATGATATAATCTCAAACGGCCATAAAATAATTTCTAAAGCAGAAGGTTAGGAGAAAGGGTCTACAGAGCGTGCTGAAGAAATACAGGGGGGGATTTTTTTTAAGAGTCAGATTTCCCTAGTCTGCAGATCCTGGGAGTCACTCGGCTCCTAACTGAGAGAGTCTTTGTGCAGAGAGAGAGAAAGAGAGGAGGAGAGAGAGAGAGAGAGGGAGGGAGAGTCGCAGTGTGACTTCAGGTCTGCACGGTGAGGGAGGACAGAGGGAGCACAGAGTTTGCTGCACTTTCATCACACACATGTAGCTGGAATTGCCTGCCAAAGCAGCATTTTTGTGTTTTACTCTGCAAAATGTGTCAAGGGTAAGAAGACGTCCTTTGTTTTATCGTTAGACGTGAAGTTCTTCAGTTTAACGACTTTAAGAAAGTTTTTGCATGGCAACTGCACTTCAGAACCCACTTGGGATTATTGCCGTATTTTGATTTGTGTGCGTTAGTTTCAACTGGAGTCCATGAAAAGCTACTTCATATCAAGAATACGGACTTTTCCTTTGTTTTTTGGTGTTTTGAATGTACCTTAAGGTCTAACCCTGACCCTCATGGTGTGTCTGCTGCATCTCCGCAGGTGGCCTCCTGCCCTTCTTCTCGCCCTGCTGTGCAGGATGGTTGCAGCCCAGCAGCTCATGGATGGTGAGTTTCCTGCTGCTTCATCTTTCTTTACATCATCTCTGTACATCAACAAGTTCCAAAGTGAAAATCAGGACGCCGACCCGACGCATGCTTCAGTGGGAGCGTGAAATGTTACTCCTTATGCTGACGATCTTTGATGTACGTCAGCAAATGTAGGAAATGCTCTCTCCATTTTGGAAGCATGTCAGCTTTAACATATGTGTGAGGAGAAGCATGATTCTCAGATTATTAAGCTGATTGATCCTTGGTTGATCAATCAACCAAGGATTGGAGAAAAAGAGAAAACATAAGATTTTTATTTTTTTTTATTCAAATTAGTCCTTTTCATTCAAAAGTTTTGTTTGTGTTGACATGTGCCATGTTCTTTTTAAATTGTAATTGAATTAATTAAAAAAATACAAGTAAAAAGCTTGTATGACAAGAAATTGTACAGCGACGGATTAAAATTTAGCTTTAATTTCTTATCCAAGAATCCTTGGAAAATGTTTATTAGCTTGTTATCTCTATTCTTATTGCTAACTAACATATTTTACTATGACTAGTTACTAAAAGGCAGTGTTGTGGTACTCGAAGTTGGTCTTGGTCTCGGGTTAGGTGGTCTTGAACACAACACTGCTAAAAGGTTATTTTTAATCTCAATAAAGTGTGTCTTTCATAGGCTGTCTAAGCAAGAAACCCACTGAAATCAGCAGAAAATCTACTTCCAGGTGATGACACTGATTGTTAAAGTGCAGTTTGTTTGTTTTTTTACGTTAAATTGACAGATTTAAGGTGCCAGGGTAACAATAACAACCTTCTCACACTTCCATAATGATATCAGTGATATGACTCACCACTGTGTGTTGGGTTATCATTCAGTGACCTCTCCACCCCCTGCTGTGTTGCTCCTCGTCTACAGATCCGCGAGAGAGTGATAGTTTGTTTGTTTGGCCATGGGGCCTGCTTTCCTCTAATCCCCTTTGTCTTATTTGTGTGTGTGTGTGTGTGTGTGTGTGTGTGTGTGTGTGTGTGTGTGTGTGTGTGTGTGTCTGCTGTGGGGTAGCTGGAAGTGGCAGACAAGCCAAACACTGCACCAGGGTGGGAGGTGAAGTGTTTGGCTCGTATGCTAATGGCGTTCTGAGTTACCTCCTTTTTTGCTGCCCTGCTGTTGAAGCTTTGAAGTGACACAAACACTTCATCGTAATATAGTGTTTGTAATTGAAAGATTGAATTCCTGACGTTAAAATTGAAAAATAAGCACACACAAAAAAAAAAGTAGCTAGCATGGTTGCTGAGCGCAACAGTAAACGATTCTCATTGGTTTTCTTCCTGCTTTCAGTCACAATTGCTGGCAGAGCTGGTAAAGTTTGATAACTTTATAATGTAAATTTTACTTCATAAGCCTGTAAGATCCCTTCAAATCACAATGAACACACCATCATGAAACACGACAGATTAAACCTGTCATTCACGTCATACCAGGGGTCGGTCAGGTTCTGCACCTTGGATTTTCAGAACCAAAGAGATGGTGCATAACTGATCAATATGCAGAAGATGTGTATTGGAAATTTAGCTTATGTTTGCCATAACTCTGTTTCTGAAGACTGCCCAAACCCATTCAGTGTTTTAAATACAAATAATGGGTTTGGACGTAATCCTCATATTAATGGACTTTTTATGGCAAACGGTTTGGTTTTTGTTGATTTACTCATGACTAACTTTGCCTTTTAATTGCTGAATGAAGAAAGTTCTCCAGGTGTTGGTAATTGCTCCGTACTGATTCAGATGAAAATCCAGCCTGGATTTTCGGTCATCCGTGACATAGCAATCCAGACTCCTTACGTAGAAACAGGCCTGTCACAATAAACAATAAATCAATTAATCAGTAATTTTCATCTGCATGATTTATCGTTTTTCTCTCTTGTCTCTTTCTACCAAAAACTGGATGATAAAATTCTTCGGTCTGGTGTTTTGGTCTCAACTAGACCCTTTTTTGCAGGATAATTTTGTTCACAAAGACTTCACAAATTCATTTTATTTATTGTTTTGTTTATTTATTTTGGATATTTAAAATGTCATCCAGTTCCGGTGTTAGATGTTCATTTGAATTTAAAGTTTATTGAGCTTTGAGAAAATGTTTTCGCCATTGCCATCGTATCGCTTGCTCTCAAAACAACATCATCGTTTATCGCAATAACTTCTGGGGCAATTTATCGTCCAGTAAAATTTGTTACTGTGACAGGCGTACGTAGAAAGCAGCTTCCACTCTACTTAAGCACTTGAAATTTATTCACATGTGCAGTCAGGAAAATGTTTGTTGCCTGAGTTTGACAACATGCTTTAAGAAACTCAGACAATGTGCGCTGCCTTAGGCGTAATTGGTAGAGGCTACCTTATGACTTGCAAATCATGAGTTCAAACCAGAAAAGTCATTTGAAACCACAGAGAAGGTTCATCATCATCATCATCATAATAATAATAATAATAATAATAATAATAATAATAATAATAATAATAATAATAACCAGTGTGCCCTTATGTAAATCCCTGGAGCCTCAAACAGCTGATGCAGCATCATCAGAAGACGAGTTTAGATTTTAGCGTTTGAAATAGTTTCTCTGTGATTCTCTACATCCTTGCTCCAAATATCATGTTTTCATTATGAAAGACTTCAGTTTATCTATGGGGAGGCAAAAAAAAAAAAAAAAAAAATAGATTGATGGAGATGATTGACATAAGAATAATCTTAGAGTATTGTATGCTTCACAAAATTATTCATTGGATTAAATTTATTGTTCTTCACAGCATTGCTTATCCATGCAGAGGTGAAGGTGACAAAATGTTAATTTTATATGCATAGCTTCAGTCATTCCTGCAACAGTAGAGAGCAGTGGGTTACCAGAAGTTTATACGTAGTCAAATGCTTGAAATTGTTTGCGTACAGCGTTGGAAAAGTCCAGTGGTTTTAAAAATGTAAAATGTTTTTAAAATGGTTTTAAACTAAAAATGTCAATGTCAACTTTGGCAACTTTTAAATGTTCAGCAGAGTTAAATCTAACTCTAGAATAAAAATGTATCTTACATTCAAAAGTTAGTGAATGCTACTAGATGACGTCACCTCTTTTTGATGATTTGGTATTATTAATCATTTATTTGAACTTTTCCATTTTCATGGTTTGAATGATCACATACCCAAACATGTTAAGTTGATTTTTAAAAGAAAAAATAAATGGATAAACACAAAGTGTCTTGTTTGCACTGTTTCTTTAACTATCAAGGGTTTTTATTATAACTCTGGATGGTTACTTGACCTCTCTTCTTGGGAGAAAGAGCAGAGATCGTGTGAATATGTAGATCCCTGGCTTGGCTTTTTGCATATTGTACAGATACTTGGCATGCATGAGCTCAGGGTTTTTCAAAAACGTAAAGTTTCCTCGCTTTATCTAGTCCAAAGCCAGCTTTGATTTATGTTAAAATCAAAGCTGTCGTCAAAGTTTGCATCATTCATCTCAGTGAAGCCAGTTCACACAGACTTAGAGTGATGATGCAAAAGGCCCTGCTCCGGTGTGATCTGCAACATTTTGTCCATGTTGTAAGTGAAATGATTTGAACTACCACTTTTGCATCAATATTAAGGAATCATTTACTTAAAGCAAGCTCCTGTATCTTGCTGAACACTTCGTTGTGAGTTAGTTTTGTCTTATTTCAAGTGCACTGAGATATTTGCACTTGAAACTGGACCAAAATTGTTTGGTAAAATGTTGTGTTTTTTGCAGTGGATGCTTTAAAATGGAAGCACATCACATAGACTGAGGAGTTTCTAAGAAAACAATCAGGAAACATCATTTGTGTGTGAACAGATCCACATTTTCTCTGGTTCGTACGTAAACGTCGTTTCTCCTGAAACTTGTGCCGTGATTCGGGCCGAGGACAGGAATTTTTTAATATTTGGGTTTTCAACGTGTCTGGCTTCACTCTTGATCTCCGTCTTCAGAGAATGGAGAGGAAACCCTTTTGTCTGGATGTAGGCACCTTCACTTTATATTTACAGCTGGTTGAGTTGCTCTGAATGGATTTCGTGTTTAGCTGATACGACTGATTCTAAGGTGAGCCCAGCAGGCATCTGTTTTGGCCCCTGTACAGTAAGGAAAAATCCAGTTATTTTTACTGCAAAGTATTTCACTGCTGTTAGTGTTCATTTGGACCAATGCAGCAGTTACATTTTTTTCCTTTTTTTTTTCCCCCTTCTCTCCGCCGACCTTGTTTGCTCTCTGATGTCGCAGGAAGAAAAAAACCGTCTACGACGGTTTCATAGAGTTACATGAAAGAAACCTTCACCTAAAAGTCTTCAGCGCACCGAACACCCACACCGTGAGGCCGTTCAGTCTGGAATGCGCCCATTCGTCCAAAGCCACTTTGGTCCCAACACGTTTTGACACAATGGGTCAACTGTAAGAGGTGTCATTGCTTTAGTATAACTCAATGTGATGTGAAAACGGAAAATCATTCTCTCTCTCCCTCTCTCTCTCTCTGGAAGGAGGAACATAAGGTCTCTTTTTGTGTTGCTGCTCTCCTTCATACTTTCCATGATGCGATCCCCGTAGAGATCGTGCAGTTCGCAGCTTCGCCAGCTATTAGCATTCAGGGCAAAGCGCCGTGTACCTGGGGTGAAAATGAAAAAGATGCTGATGAAAACCATCATCGTCCATCAGCTGACCTAATTACTTCACGAAGACAGCCGCTTTGAAGCATCACTGAAGCACAGCAAACACGGAGATGCCAGTGGTTGTCTGTTGTTGTTTGTCTGTGCCGTTTCCATGGTTTCTTTCTGAAGAGTTGTGTGAGAATCGCGATCAGTGGGAACGCCTTCGTTGCTCTCGACGCTTCAACAAAGACAGCCTTGAAGCAACTTTAAGGCTTTAAAATCTTCTTTAATTGTTCGAAGCAGTGTTTGTTCTGTTTGTGTGATGGGATCTGAGGTTCACCTTTCTTGTGTAAACAACACACAACGAGTTTTCTAGGTGTTTTTTTCACCCTTTTCTTAGATTTTGATAAAACAAGAATTTTTACACTCGTTTCAGTTTGTCACACATAAATATTTCAGATAATCAAAGAAATGTTAATATTGAACAAAAATAACTGAAGTAAAGATGAAAAAACCTACATTTCTAATTGTGATTTAATTTATTTAAAGTAGAAAAACTATCTAAACCAAGCTAGCTCTATGTTAATCATGAATCAACTGATTAACCATAAACTACCTCAAAATCACTTCATGCCTCGGTCTAAGAAAATTCAGGAACAGGCGAGAACGAAAGACAATCTGAGAAGGCTTAGAGGGAACTCCAGTGGCTGTCATCCACAAATGGAGAACAAAAAAAAACAAACAAAAAAAACAGGAAGCAGAGAGGAATCTTCCTAGGATTGTCTGGTCTATCAAAGTTACTCCAACAATGCATCAATAAATCAGGAGGTCACCAAAAACAATCCCTACAAAAAACATCAGTTATGTTCAGCTCATAATTAAACATGTCTGGGCAAACATGAAACAAAGACAATACAGAGACGTCGCTCACATTGAACTCTTGATGATGCACAAAAAGTTTGCTTCTTCTTACGACTGGAGAAACTTAACTTTTTGGAAGTTGTGAATCCCATTACATCAGGCGTAAAACTGACCCAGCACTTGAGAAAGAGGACGTCACACCGACAGCCGGACATGACGGTAGAAATGCAATTTGCTCTGATTGCTCTAACTCTCCATCGATCGATCCTGAAGGAGAACGTTCTGGAATCAGTTTTCAAACTGCGAGTGTGTTTGAGTGACGCAGCTGCACAGCGAGCGGCAAATCTGAATTATGCCAGCTTTCATCAAATCGTGAGAAGAGACTCTTGACTGACTGAAGTTTGGAACAACCCACCTTTCACTTCTTACAACGTGATGACGGCGAATGAAAACATCCTGCTCCGTTTTGTTCTCATCTGCCCAGATCTCATTCAGAGAACTGGACATTTTGAACGGCACAAAGTGCACAGTTTGATTGAGATTCAAAGAATATAACTGGAAAAGATGAGAATGCAGGGTGACTTTACTTTATTTCATTTTTTTAAATAAGAATTACACAAATGTGTTTGACACCATTCCTTGTAAAGTCAGACCAGAACTCCACCAGGCGATCTCAGACTCAACATCCAGAGCAAAACAGCGATTCGTTACGGAAGGGAGGAAGTTCTCCTGAGTAAAAACTGACTCGAAACTTTTTCACTCGCGGTGAAAGGAATTTCACGAGAAAAACACTCCAGAGAACCTGTTTATGTTTGGGTGAGCTTTTGCTGCTTCCAGGCGTCAGAGCGTGCAAAACGGGATGAGAGAGCGTCACGTTTTAATCCACTGAATGTTCAGGGAATTAAAATTAAAGTCAAAATCTGATTCATATTCCTATTAGCAATTTAAAAAAAGAAATACCTACGTTGTTTCGGGAAAAGCTCTGCTGTGACATTCAGTCAGTTTGACACAAAGTGAAACACACACACACACACACACACACACACACACATCGAATAGGAGGTGAGAGAAAATAATAAATGGCTTTCGATATGTGTGCATAAAATGAAACCAGGACATGATGCTGCAGGTATGAGATCCACCAACTGGATAATCCTAAATATGATGTGGCGTTACTTTTAGGAGTGTCAAGTTTATATTTTTTTAATTAAATCTCAGCAAAAATGCTGCTGTTTGTGTGAACGCCTCAAAGTTTTAAAGAACAAACATCTTGTTCTTTAAAACAAGATGTTTTAAAGAACATCTTGTGAAGAGTAAGGAATACTCTTCAGGAGTATTCCTTACTCCTGAAGAGTAAGGAATACAGCAGACAGGTCAGATAAAGTCCTGTGGAATAAATTTGGGAATAATCCCAAGCGTTGAACAGCTCATATTTCTTTTTATGCAGTTAACGAAACGGTGAAGTTCCAGTGTTGCGTTTCCTACAAAGTGTGTCTCGCCCTCTTTCCAGTCATAAACACTGTAAACACTGCATCCTGAGCTGACTGTCAACATTTAGCTGCAGCGTTATAAACTAAGCTTTCATAAAACTCATCACGGAGCTACAGGAACGTAGCGTGTTTAGCTAACAGGAATACTTAGTCTTCCTCTGTATATAAACAGATCCTATGCAGATTTACTCAGTGTTCAGTCACCTGTGGATGCCTTCAGTACGCAGACAGGAAGGCCGGCAGCGTGTGCAGCAGCATTCTGCTTCCAGCTCCCAACAATGCGGCATTTTGTGGTTTTGCCTCCCGTGGGTGGTCAATAGATGGTCTTCTGCCAGCGGGACTGTGGAACAAGCATGAGCTAATGTTTCCCTGCCACATTTCTGCAAAGGTTGCCTTTCATTCCCCCCCCACTCTGTTCCGAGTTTACGACACAAAATCACAATGCGGAGGGCAGACGAGGAGAAACAGGAATGGCACAAACGTTTGTGTTTGTTGTTATTTCCTGGTGGGATTTCCACGCCGTTTCACGACCGCGGTTAGGATGCATGTACTGCGTTCTTCCTGAAGGAAACTTTTAACGATTTCGTAACGATTCATGTCGGAGGAGGAGAAGGAGGCTGAACGCATGAAGCTGTGAGAACAACACTTACAGCTGATCAAACATCACAGGGCACACAAACACACGCTGAGAGCTGCAGTTTAGGAATTCAGTGCTTAATGTGTGAAGGGAAAATCAGTCAACATGGATTCATTTACATTGAAAGTGATTGTTTGCATTTTACTTGTCTGACTGTATCTGTACAGACTTTTCAAATCTTAACATTAAGACCTCTGAGTCTGTTAGAGTCATATTAAAATATAGTATGCAAAACTATAGTAGTATCTTATGGTAGATATACGAATAGCAGGCAGGATTTGTACCTGGTACCAGTAAAAACCACTGACAGAAGGAAAGGGGCCAAGGAACAGGGACACATGACAAGGAAAGGAGGAGAAAAAGGAAGAGGAAGAAGGACACATCAAAGAAATGGCAAAAACAATGAAGGAAAGAAAAAGACAAAGAGGAGGAAGGAAGAAAAACAAGGAAGCAAGGAGGAAATACAGGAAGGAAGAAAATAAAGGAGCAAATGAATGAAGAAACGAAACAGTAAAGGTAGAAAGGACAGGGGGAAGGAAAAAGAAACAAAAAGACATAGAAGCGAAGACTCGACAAATACAGGAAGAGAAACAAAGACCAGGAGAAGTGAAGAAAGTTAAACAAAAAAAGGAGAACAATGAAGAAAGGACAGAAGTACACAAGGAAGAAATGGAAGCAAGAATCCATTAATGGAGGAAGGACAGAGGAAGGAAAGGAAGCATAAATGTTTCCCAAGGAGAAACAAAAAGACTGACACAAGACAGAAAGGAAGAACCACTGAAGCACAGAATAAAATCTAGGAACTGCTGATCACTTTGTAGATTTTAATTTTCTTAATCCATGTTATCTACACCTGAAAAATGTCCCGATCTTTCCCACCTGCGCAGGAGCAGCGCGTGAAAACTTTTAATGAAATAAAGCGACAAGAATTCAACTGTGAGAGGATGAGGGAAGTTTGGATGGCGAGGCCAGAGGCAGCCGATGAAGCAACAAGCGCCGACACTCGATCTAATGGAAGAATGCCTCTCAGCAGATGTCCACTCCTGACCTCCCGCTGACTCCACACAATGCACTCATCCATTTGCATTGAGCAGTGGGCCTTACAGTGAGTCACTGAGCGCAACTGTGTCTGTATGGCGGCTGTGTGTGCCAAAGTCAGAAGTTCACGCGCCGCATTATCTCAGTCGCTTGTTATCGCCTTGACAACGACAATCTTTGCAGGCCAAAGTCGTATCGTCACTTTCAGACGTGGGCAGAGTAGACAAGAATCGTACTCGAGTAAAAACAAGTACTTATTATTTCTGATAACTGATTAAAATTTGCTCGAGTAAACAAATTGCGATTTAATCGAAGCTTTATAAGTTTGGCTGCAGGGAACTGCTCCCGCTCGTTTAAAGTGTTAAGGATGTTACATCAGTGTTGCAGAGTTTAACTTTGAACTGGGTTATGGTGTCAAACATGACTTCTACTAGTTAGGATAAACTTCTGTCAGCAGCTGCTGGGTGGGTGGGTGGGCAGGTCAGGGGTTTGAGTTAATCCCACCCTGGGGTCAAACTCTTCCTCTGATAACCTTTTGTGACATTCACTTTTCTTATTCTCACCATTTCCTCCGTGACTTTTTTTTTTTTACCCTCCCTCTAATCCTTCCTGTTCTTTTGCCTCCGCTACTCTTTCCACCCTCCCCCCTCCCCTCCCCCCACACACAAAACAAGGCTGTCAAACAAACTAAAAAGCTCCCTATAAAACGACCGACGCAGGAATACAAATTCGCTAAACTGCTCAGAGAATTTCTGTCAAATTTTCAAAAAGAGCGATGCGGTCCTCGCCGGACTTTTATGGAGTTTTTGGGTGCTGCACTGTGTTATCAAAGCATTATCTATTCCAGGAAATATTTAAACCTCACTCTGTTTTTTTCCCCCACTATAAATCTGTATCCCTTCATAGTTTTTTATTAGTTTTTTTTTTTTAATCTTTTATCAGACCTTTATCAAATTACAGAGGTTTGACATTTCTAGCTGAAAATGTTAAAAGATATATACAGCTCTTTCTGAAATTACTTCATATTTTTTTTGTTTTGATCAATATTTGGTCTGATTTGGATAAACTTTTAGGCACTAAACTTTGCAGGAATGTTGCTTTTTAACCAGACATTATTTGAGAAACATGAACAGACAATATCCCTGAAAACTTCACAGTTATTTGTTTTAACAAGTTTAGACAAAACGGCTGCATTATGAAAATTGATTTTGCAATTGTTTTAAAATGTATTTCCCAAACTTTAGTACATTATGAATCTATAAGAACTTGTTAAAATGAATGTGCATTTACTGCATAACAAAGATCCGTTAAAAGTTGAGCTTTATTCTTATCGGTGCTTCTTAATTATAGATCTACTTCATTAAAACATAATTTGTTTTATTTACTTTTCTAAATCATAGTTTATTTACAGTTTATTTGGGGCCCCTTTTCTTTTTTTTCTTTAGCTCTTATTGTCTCCATCCAAATGTTTTCAGCAAACAAAACAAATTTGAACACGTCTTCAGTGCAAGTTAATGAAGAACATAAACACTTGTGTCTCCGGTACAGAAACTTGCGGCGCTCCCTGTGTAATCTTCACTGAATCCGATTCCTCGTTCGTTATGTGCACACAGAGGGAAGGAGATGCGGCTAAGCCTTAAAATGATCCACACCTCTATTAGATTTGAAATGATTATCTTTTTTCCAAGAAGTTGGTTGAAGGTTTCTTGGAAGTTGGTGGGAAATGTCTGCATGCGTGCAAACGTGTGTGTGTGTGTGTGTGTGTGTGTGTGTGTGTGTGTGTGTGTGTGTGTGTGCGTGCGTGCGCGCGCGAGTGTCTGTGCACGTCTATTATCATCTGCCACATTCCACAGATACTCTGTCTGCCACCTGCTGTCCAAGACACAAAGGAGATTTGATCAAACAGTCAGACGCCGACCTTCTCCTACAGTCGCCACTGAACCCAAACTGACGGCTCCAGTACCGCCTCTCAGGGACAGAGCCTTAAGTTACAAGTTAAACTCTAACATTTTGTTAGATATGGACAAAAAATTAATTTCGGCACATCTGACAAATGCAGGACTTTCCTTCAACTTGAGATCTGGCTCGCTGACCCTTATTCTGACTCTGTTTTGTTCAGCAGTATTTGAATTCTTTCGCCTTTTCTCATGTTTTCATCCAAAAGCGTCAATAAATGCTATTTAGATTTTTTTATTTATTTATTTATTTTTTGCTATTTGGTGCAGTCTGTCTTGGCCAGTTGTTTGAAATATTGTTCACAAATTTTCCTGACTCGAAAGCAGCTCAGGAGGAACGGAAAGGAGGAAGGATGGATGGAGGAAGGAGGAGAAATCTCAGAGAAAACAGAGTGCCAACACAGGCTTCATTGACCGGTGGCAACATGGTGTGTAAATGTGAGAGAACAGGTCGTCTCTGTTAACCTCTGCAGACCGCCCTGCGGCCAGAGGACTGGCCGACACGGTCTGTCCATCCCGCCTGGGTGGATGTGAGACGTGCATCAACACAGAGATGGAGAGACAGCAAACAGATGTCTTAATCACGTGTTTTCTCCTCCACTTCTTTAAGTAGCTGAACAATTTTAGGACAAATCATTTATTTAAAAAAAAAATCCTTGGAGTCACATTTGGTTCTTCAAAAACAAATCCTCGCGATAGACAAATACGTTTTCACTTGAGTTGCTTTTTAAATTATGTTTCGTGCCATAATTGATCATTTCTATTACACTGGATGTTCATTATTTATATTTTTATTAGCACCGGGGTTTGCTGACCATATGTACTCATGAGAAGTGTTTTTTCCACACATGGTTTTTATTTGCACTTAACTTTCAAGCCTCCTGCTCTCTGTGCTGGTGGGTTTTACTGATTCTGTTCAGTCACAGGTTTTATATCAACCCTATAAATATTTAACGATTTCTTTTTTTATTATTATTTGTTTATCAGGAGATCATACATACATTGATATTACATACATTTTGCAAAACTTACATGACTTCTCCGATTTTTTATTTTTTTCCCATAATGAACATAAATCACCGTATACTGACATAACAAAAACGAGTCAAAATAAGTATAAATACATAAAAAAAAGAATACAAAAAAAAAAAAACAGGGGAGAGAGGGTCAGACGGCATTGATAAGCTAAAAGGCAACAACATTCCACCCATTTATTCTGTAAATTTTAGTCACATGACATGATGAGTCAGTCACATCAATCTATGCATTATAAAGGCAGGGATTTTATGTATGTCACAAAAGGTGCCCACTTGTAAGTAAATTTTGTTGAACTGCCTTTCACTGTTAGTAAAAGTTTTTCTATCTCTAAGCATGATCTTACAGTATTAAGCCGTTGTGAAGTAGATGGAGGTGTCAGAGATTTCCAGCAGAGTAAAATGAAGCGCCTGGCAAGGAGAGAACAGAAAGCCAAGACCTCTCCCTGTAGGGGTGACAGGTTAAGTGAGGTCCCTGGAACTCCAAAAATGGCAATTAGTGGATCGCTTTGGATCTGGATTCCAAAAACCCCTGAGAGTATGGAAAAGACATAGTTCCAAAATGTTTGTAAGCTTGGGCAAAAGAAAAACATATGACTTAAATTGCAGGGAGAGGTCTGGCATCTGTCACACTGGTCCAAAATCGAAGGAAAAATCTTAGATAGATGGGATGTTGAGAAGTGGACTCTGTTTATCGCTTTAAACTGTACAAGCTGTAACCTGGCACATGGTGTGGTTTGGCGTTTGCTGAGAATAACTTTATCCCACCATGAATCAGATAGATCAACACCCAATTCACGTTCCCAAAGAGTTCTGGTTTTACCCGATGAATCGGGCAATATTTAACAATTTCGCCAACAAAATTAAACTCTGTAACTACAGCAGAAGCTCTCAGACGATTTTTCATTTGTAGCTGTTTTGCTGATTTTGTCCACAAGGTGGCAGCAGAGATTAGAACACGTGAACAACGCCTCCAGTGTGTTGCGTTGAAGTGAGTAGCGTCAGTTTTTCTTTTTCCTGTTTACTAGAGGCCAGCATAAGGTGAAAGAGAGTGTTGTATTATTTGCTTCAAAGTCAGGTTTTTACACACCTTTTCTAACTATTTGTGTGATTTTAACCCAGTATTTCTAACTGTTTTTGAGTCATATTTGCGAGCTATACCTTTAACTTTTTCCAGATTTTCTCTGGAACTGTGATCAGGACTTTGCTGCGGTCGCTTCAAAACACTGACTTTGTTTTCCTTAATTATGCATCATGATTGGGGTCATTGTCCATTTAGAAGAATCATTTGACTCCCACACTTTAACTTCCTGGCTGACATCTCAAGATATTTGTTTAATAGTTCCATAAAATCTTCGTTAATCATTATATCTTTTCTTTTCTTTTCTTTTTTTTTCTTTTTTTAAGTGGATGTTCCTTCTGTTACAAAACTTCTACATATGAGTGGCATGTTCTCAGGCTTGCAAACATACACTTTTTTTTCCCTTTAAATGTTAAACATTTGAGGTTTATCTGAATCTGCGACAGACTGGCGACCTGTCCAGGGTGTACCCCGCCTCTTGCCCGGAACGTGAGCTGGAGATAGGCACCAGCACCCCTCCCGACCCCACTGAGGGACAAGGGTGACGGAAAATGGATGGATGGATGGATGGTTTATCTGAATTTTAAATTGGTATATTCTGCACTAATCACTAGTGCTTGATAAGTCTGTGTATCTGAAGACTCAATGGTCAGAAAAAATAGGTTTGAAAGATGTTTGTTTTCTCCCCTGACTTGCTGTTTTTGAAAAATATGTCATTTATTCTCACTTTTTTGTTATCTTTGCTTATTTTGTTGTCTATCTGTGGGATGTATTCTTAGTTTTTTCCCCTTTTCTCCTCTGACATTATGTTATTTTCCTGGCTTTTCCCCCCATCCTTTGTTGGATTGGCTGTGACACTAAACCAATTAGAGTTTATTGTGAGGTGGTTGCTAGGTAAAGCAGTCAGTAAATGAAAGGTGAAGGGTGAAGGGGGTTACTCCTTCAGGAATCCAGAAGTCCTTTTAATAGGGTCAAAGTGTTTAGAAAAAAGTAAAAAGAGGGACATATAATGAGGGAGATTCCTTCTTGTAAATACTTGGGTTATTTTTTTTAGATTGTGCTTTTATGCTTAGCTAAAGTCAATGAATGACTGCATTTTACAGTCAGTTCATTCTAATAATTACCTAATACTGCTGTTCTACTACGCTTGGTTGGACTTTTAGGGTTTTTTCATTGAACTATGTTTAAATGATTACAAAAACAAAGTTCCCCATTTGAGCTGAGATCCAACTGATGGACATTGTTTGAAAGAACAACACAAAATCATCATCATCATCATCATTTAAATTGACTTTCCCTTTAAGCCTACTCCACGTTGCCACCGGGTTTTTTTCCCACAGTGGTCTGACAATGACACACAGTCAGACCTTAGCCCAAGCAGACGCTTCCACTCCGTGTCAAACGTTCAGCGGCGCCGCAGACCCTCATCTTGGACCTCAGCAAACATTTATGGAAGCACAATGCAGCAGAACAAGCATCTCTTTGTCGTAATCAGGGAGCGGGGGGCCCCTGTAGTTGCTGCGTAATCTTTAAGCTCCACCAGAGAGAGAGGTTGTAGTTTATAGACAATTCCACTCAAGCTTTTGTTTCTGAAGGAAGAGAAATGAATGTATTTACTTCTAGTGTCGTCGTTTGCCAAATTCTTTGAATATTCCAGGCAATACATTTCTCATAGCCGCATTAGTGTTGTATGGCTTAGTCTATTTTAACATAGGATCCATCTATAAAGTTTCATTAAATGATCCTGGTCTGATAAATTTGACTTTTATCAAAGCCCAGACAAAAATGCAGTAGATGCCTTCAAATTTTTTCCAAAAGAATGCAGATACATGACATGCAACAAAAATGCCAGATTGCTGGATGACACTCTCAACCCCAAGCTGCAGATTTGCTAAATCCTTTTGAGAATGCAATATTGTTTCTAACTCAATTGTTCACACGTCTCGGTTCACGTATTTCGTGCAAATTTGACAAAGGGCACGGTTATTGTCTGTCTTTCTTTTTCTGATACCTGATTCTTATTCTCACACATTTAAATTCTGGTTTTAATTTTTAAACATCAGTTCGCAGATTATTATTATTATTATTATTTTTTAATCTGAAATAAAAGTGCCAAGCAAGTCAGTCGTGGCGTTGACCCCCTCTAGAGGAGTCAACGGGAAAATTACACTGGGAGAAAGACGTGCGGAGGTGTGGAGGGGAGGAGACCTCAGATTGTTGGAGCGAGAGGCTGCAGCAGAAAACAAGTCATTACAAAGAGAGGAAGAAGAGAGGATAAAGGGAAAAGAGAAGAGAAACTGGAAAAACAAGGAGTTGGAAACCAGACAATTACATTTTGGAATTTATTTATTTTTTTTATTTTTATTTTTTTTTGTGGACATCATCTCCTGGATTTTCGCTTCCGTCAGAATCCACCTGTCACCTGTTGCAGATGGGAAAATAGCACCTGTTTGGCTTCTGTGTGTGTTACCAGTCGGACCACCTTCAGCCTCTCCGCCACAGAGAAGAGGATGGGAGCTGTTCACCTCTGTCTCGCGCTGGTTTTCCTGTCCTCTCCAGCGTGTGCCCAGTGGTGGAACTATTTCTGGGTGAAGCCAAAAACCACCCATCTTCTTCCTGCCCTTACCTCTCCAACCAGCTCCCCCCCGGAGCCTTCCCCAACCCCGGGGACTCCGTCGGAGTGGGGAGAGGGAGAAGAGGAGGACGCAGTGACAGCGAATCATGTGGAGGACACCGGGACAGGGTGGACTGCGCCGTCCTCTGCTCCACACACCTCAGGGGATTTAGTTTCCCACGACAATAAGAAAACGTTGACATCGTCTTCTAGGGCGAACTCAGGTGGAATCACCAAAGGCAGGTCTGGGAATAAACCACTGCAACAGTGGAAGAGTGGTGAGTGATTGTCAATGGCTTTAGTTCCCAGTGGACCTTTTCTGAACAGTTCAGTCTCATAAACAAAAAGTAAAGCCAGTAAGACATTGGCAAAGTCATCCCACTGATCAAATAATCCAATGGTCTATTGGGGGGTCCTGCAGTTTTGGACCTCCATGCCTAAAAAAACACACTGGTGGTGTTTGTGAGAAATACGAGACAGGCATTCGTGCTGTTTTTGGTCAACCGTGATTTTGGTCTTGGCACTTGCCAATAGTGGCCACCACTGCCCAGTAATCAAATCATAAACACTGACCATGAGGAAAGTTGGGACATGCCGTGCTTTAGATTATGTTCTAGGCTCTTCTGTGAACAGCTTTACTGAGTTCACTTTTGAAGCAGGTTTCTTCCTCTTGGAAAGGTTCACTGCTGCACCATGTTGTCTCCATCTGTGGATTATGACTCACTGTGGTTCACCGGAGCCCCAAACACTAAAAAAATGGCTCTGATTTAGTGCAAAAACACGAAATCTTCAGCAAGATATAGGAGCTTATTTTAAGTAAATATTTCCTTAATATTGATTTTTAAAGCACTAGTTCCACAGACAGGTTGTTTAACTTATAACAAGACTTTTTTTTTTCCCATAAGTGAAACAATCTGCCAGTGGAACTAGAACTTTTTCATCAATATTAAGCAATTATTGATTTAAAACAAACTCCTATACCTTGCTAAAAATGTACTTGTAAGCTAGTTTTGTCTTATTTCAAGTGTAAGGTTTTGTGTGTAATTGTTAATGACGTAGTTTCTCATCTGCTCTTGAATTTCTGTAAGCTTGATGAGTTGCATTTTGAGATCTTCTAGCCTACGTCAGGTTGTCTGATGAGGCATTTCATAATGCTACAAGGTTTGACTATTGTTGCAGTAATGCGTACTGGGAAAATTAAGTGAGTTGGACAACTTTTGATTTGGAAAATCAAGATTTTTATAGTAACTTGTTTATCGATCTGAAACATTTAATAGCAGAAATCAGTAAGGGGGCAAATCGTTTTTCACAGCAGTTGATCAGGTGGGTTGATACAGCCATCAGGTTCCACCATTATGACGTAAGCGTAACACAGGGACAACTTTAAAAACCATCGGTGGTGCAAATATAGATTGATAGCAGTGTCACCACCCACATATACGAGCATTTTCAATTAAACTCAGTTGGAAAT
Source organism: Poecilia formosa (assembly GCF_000485575.1). Lineage (NCBI taxonomy): Eukaryota > Metazoa > Chordata > Actinopteri > Cyprinodontiformes > Poeciliidae > Poecilia > Poecilia formosa. Next base: position 411,311 of record NW_006800224.1, read on the forward strand.
GGGGCCCTCATCTGACTGACTTTTAAGATTTACTTGAGTTTCCTTATTGGCTACAACTTCCAAGAAAGATTCTTCAGAAAATCTGGACCATACATTTAAATATCTGTACATGTATGACCAGTTTAACATTCTTGATTTTGTCTGTCCGCCTCATGTTAGCTAACGTTAAGTAAGATGTCCAATATCATCACACCAAGCAGTCTTTAATCTCTAATTTGTGTGCTGATGTTTTTTTTAGAATGAAGGTTTTCCCAGTGTGTTTTCGTGATCTGAGAGCATCTGAGCTATGCGACACACGTCTACCACGAAACGGTCCGAGCTAAGTCTGCGGACTCAAAAAAAGAAATCTTGAGAGAGCGGCTCAGGCAGCTGGAAGCTTTTATGTGGCAGCCAGGGTCGAAGAGGGATTAAAAGGTTATAGATGGCCACACTGAGGGAGTCGGTAATATTGGTTTTTTACAAGACTCAACAAGCCGATGGAAGCTTTCATGTGGTCGACATGACAAGGATTAGCTACAGGAGGAGGGACTGTGACAAGGGGAGAACACGACCCCAAATTTGTAATTAGACAAGTGACAGATCCGGTTGATTGGTATTTGGAAAGCGTTGAATGAAACTGAATCAATGGTGAATCGGAGGTCGCGTTGGGGACGGGTGAGCGTTAGATATTTTACTGGCAACAACAAAAGAATAATCAGAAATAGCTCAGAAGTTTGAACACATGATGGAGCTATGAGTATGGCTGATGCTGAAGTAAAAAAAATGGTCTAAAAGTTGGTGATAGATAGTCCTTTAAAAAAATCTGGAAAAGTGCGAAGTTTTATTACTTTCCAAGTCTGGATAAATGTAGAAATGAAGAAAACAATGGATAAAATCGAGGATAGATTTTCCAGACTCAAAGAAAATCTTAAAGCTACAAGAAAGGAATTTAAAAAAAAAATTAACTTTTACCTTGATATTTACAGTTGAAACTAAATGCGTAGATGCAGAACATAACAAGGCACAGTTTTGGAGTTTTACAGAGTTGGAAATGTTTCATTTTCTTTACAGTAAGATTTTTAATCTTTTGTTTCATTCATCGAGGTCTACAGATCTCAGTTTCTTCACAGCTCTTCCAATGATCCACTGCAGCATTTCAGTCAGGTTGAAGTCTAGATTTCACTCTGGATCACCGATGCAACTGAGTAAATGTGACGATAGTTACTACTGAACTCTGCCAGAATCTGATGATGTGCTTTTTTTAAACAGACTTCAGAAACTTGAGTTGTTTTGTAGACGTGATCTTCAGACTTGTGTTTTCATATTTTAGGTTATAAAATATGAAAACACATTACTTACCATTACATTACTTTATCGCTTTTATTTATTTATTTATTTTTCTTGTTAGCCATTGTAAATAATTCATATGTAATATTACTGACACAGTTTATTAGAGAAAAATAAAAAAAAGTACAGTAGTTGGTATTTTAGGACTCATAAAGGTTTAGTTTCAGGAAACCTGACTTGGAACGATGTTGTGATTGACATTTCGCTCAAACCTGCAGGTTTGGGAAGTTGCCCAAGCAAACGACTGATATGATACTCTCTGACAGATTTCTGCAGCCAAGTCAAGTGTTGGATTAGTTTTTAACATTAATGTCAAATAATAACCTCAAAGCGCGGGAGCAAAACTGAACAATTTGTTGACCAGGCCGGTCAAAACCTCAGGTCTCTCGGAGTTCATCTGCTCCTTTTGGCCATTGCAGAAGCCTGAGGCCTGCACATCTGGACTGGAGGTGTGGGGTCTTAGCAGAGTTTCAGTTTATGCATGTGGACTTTGTTTGCACCTTTTCCCACCTCTGTTGGCAACAATAAACTTTTAAACATGTAGTTGTGTGAGTGACGCGCAGCTGTACACCCACCCACACACACACAACCACAAACCTCTAATCACACTCGTTTCCACTCATTAGGACCGATGAATTAGAGACAAGCAAATGCTGGCCTGTCTGGCCTGGTCTGGTCTTTGTGTGTGTTCTAGAGTGTGAGTTTTCCATGTGTCTATGTGTGGGTGTGTGTGTGTGTGTTTGTGCACATGATAGGGATATAGGATGAAGGGGCTAGCCTGTCCTGAACGCTGATCTTGTTGCTACGGGAGACAGGCTCCTTCGGAAGGGGAATCACGGGGGCGCGAGGCCGTCCCTTCGCACACACACACACACACACAAACGCCCACACGCACACACACATACACACACCGAGAATACTCTAATTACTACACATGGTGCGTGCTTTTCTGTTTGGAGGGATTATGTCGGTGTGAGGCAGGGCAGCGATGCGTGGTCGTCAGGATCAGGTCAGCCCAAATCAAAGTTGCGTCGGAGCGATTCGCGCGTACTTCTGCTCTTTTAGTCCCACGTTCTGGGATGAATTAGCAAAGCAGCAGACAGATCCGCACAGCTGTTAGAAACGTCGTCAACACAACATGAGGTATCAATGTCTGCATCTGAAGTAAAAACATCAACGCCTCCTTTCCCTAACTGAGCAGTTGGCGACGGATCGATGGGTTTTCTCCCAGAGTTGCTCTGTGTCGTTGACCTTTTCACCTTTGCGTTGTCTCCGTCAGAGAAAGCCTCAGGAAGTCATCTGGACCTGATGACTCTGATTAGCATCCCTCTGCCTCCCGCCGTCTCCTTCACTCCTGGCTTCCAGGGGTTTCCAGCGTACAGCTTCGGAAGCGACGCCAACGTCGGCCGACTCACAAGGACGGTTGTGCCCGGGCCTTTCTACAGGGACTTTGCCATTATTGTCACGGTACTGATCCGAAGCCAAGACACTTTCAGACATTGTTCTGTTATTGGATGGAGTCGCCAGGGTACTGATTTTAAACAATGTCCCTCCTCTATCAAGTGCTTTTGAGCTTAAAAACATCATGTAAGAAAACCTTTGTGTCATTCAGCGTCCCTGATGTCCCCATTCTTTCCGTCCCTTTCAGATGCGTCCGGCCACCCAGAGAGGAGGCGTCCTGTTTGCCGTCACAGACACCCATCAGAAGGTAGTGGAGCTGGGTTTGGCCCTTACGCCGGTCCACGGAGGCCTGCAGCAAATCGTTCTGTACTACACCGACACGGAGCAGGCGTCCCACAGCCACAAGGCTGCTGCCTTCAGCGTCCCAGACATGACCGACCAGTGGACACGGTTCACGGTAGGCTGATGAAGTAAACAATCGTCTTCAATTTTTCTTTTTTTAATATCTGTCAGTTTTTTTTAGTTGCTCGTGTTGTATGTATTTTATTTTATTTTTTTTTACCATTTTCTTAAATACAATTACTCTTTTTATAAATAAAATCTAGCACTAACTTACCTGAGTGAAGTTGCCCCCTCCCACCTTCTTCAAATCAAACAAAAATGGTGTCAAACGTTTGTGCACGTTTAAGCAGCACATTTTTATCTTTGTGCTGCTATGGCTTTGAAGATATTTATGAAAATTTAGAGGTCAAAAGGTCGTCCAGTGACCTTTTGGCACTGATAGACTGACAAACACTGACACAGTGCAGATGTTTCATGGTCATTCTGATGTCACTATTTATGACATCAGAATGACCTTTCAAATTCCATCCAAATCTTCAAAGTCAGATCAGCACAAACAAAACATTTTGCTGCACAAACCAGCACAAACGTGGTCGAGTTGATTGACACCAATTTTGTCTGACAAAAGTGATAAAAAGAAAATATTTTTTTTAATCAGACAAATTGACAACATTTAGTGTCAAAATGCAGAAAGTATATTCTGCTGCTTTCATTAGATCACCCAACAAATGACAGGAGTTTATGCCCTCTTTGTTCAACAAGTTCTGCTTTAGACCCTGAACTCGTCAGAACACAGTCTCCCCACTTAGAGGAAAAAACACTGGAAGGTATGGATTGACCCGTTGTTGGAGTGAAACATCCCATGTCAAAATGTATCATTTTGTACCCTAACAAGTAAAACCACAAAGGTGGAACTTGTCAAAAAACAAAAAGACTGGCCCTTTAAAAACTTCACGTTGTGAAGACACAAGCAAAACATCCGTTCATGAGTGAGATTTCACTTTTTATTCCATGCTGTACATCATTCTGAGGGAAACCAAGAGCTTACAGGAGGCACTGTGATGTCACAGTGTCACAATCTGTCGCCACGATTCCACGCTGTGACATCAAAGTGTAACACAGTGACATCACAGTGGTACTGTGACATCAGAGTGTAACACAGTGACATCACAGTGGTACTGTGACATCAGAGTGTAACACAGTGACATCACAGAGCTACTGTGACATCACAGTGGCACAGTGACATCACAGTGGTACTGTGACATCACAGAGCTACTGTGACATCAGAGTGTAACACAGTGACATCACAGAGCTACTGTGACATCACAGTGGCACTGTGACATCACAGTGGTACTGTGACATCACAGAGGTACTATGACATTGCAGTGTCACACTCTGATGTCAGTGTGGCATCTTTCAATTTCCATCCATATCGTTCTGAACTACATGATCTGACCGTGATGTCAGAGTGTGACCATGTGACATCACAGTGCCTCCTGCCAGGTCTTGGTTTCCCTCAGAATGATGTACAGCATGGAACAAAAAGTGAAATCTCACTCATGAATTGATGTGATCAAAACATGTTTTTATCTTTAACCTAAAATACTAAACACATCACTTTTGATGAGCGCATTCCTGAGACTTTGACATGCTCCACAAACTCTTTGTATCAAATCCTCTGCCTGTCGTGTAGCAACACACATGTAGTAAAGAGTCCAAGATGGCGACACAGCAGCATTTTTAAGCAATTTGAAATCCTTTTTTGTACTATCTATCTAGTAATTTTTTTTCTTCCATCTAATGATCAGTGACCAGCACTGCAGTTCTTCTATGAAAATTTTTTGAATAAACTTTAGTGAAACAAGTAACAGAGATAGACATGTTTTCATTTTCTTCAGGTTTTACTACACTGACATGGAGCAGGCGTCCCACAGCCACTTCTCTTAAGATAATAAAATCCAGCATTAATTTTGCAAACTCATTACTAAGTAATTGTTCTTAGGAGGGTTTTAAGCTCAAATGTAGCTTAATATTAGCTTTAAATTAAGATGACACTTTATTTTGGGATGTGGGACACAACAAAGATAAAGTAGCCAGCAATCATAAGCTGTTGAATTTTATGACGCATAGAAAACAATAATACTGAATGTATGAGTGGATTAGAAAGAAAACCCAGCAAAATATATTTGTATCAAGTAGCTTTTTCTGTGCTGCAGTTGGTGGTGGACCATAATGAGGTGCGTCTTTACATGGATTGCGGTGAGGCTGAGAGGACGACTTTCCATCGCCGGCCAGAGAAACTCACCTTTTCACAAAACTCCGGCATTTTTGTTGCAAGTGCAGGAAGCACAGGCTTCGATAAGTTTGTGGTGAGTAAAACACATTATTCATACATATGTTGTGTTTTTTAATCTCTGGTGAATAGCTAGAAAAAAACTGCTTTTTTTTTCCTAAATAAAGATAGACAGAAAGGAAGAACATGTCAGTATTTGTGTGCAGACGGGCCTCTCATTACCCTGCTGCAGAGATGAAATGCATGACTTCATCTCTCTCCTCTGGAAACGTTCCAGCATTCAGCCCAATTAATCCGTCTCTGTTCTGGTTTTAATTCATCCACCGTCCTGGATGCGGAGACAGAAAACAAACACTTTAGATTCATCATGCCTTTCGTTACTGTGGATATCAGATGAAAGTCGTCTCAAAAGGCACCTCTGAATGTTCAGCGATGTAGAAATGTCAGCCTGTTTCCTGCTTTCTGAGGAATAGCCATCGACTTTTATCATTTTAATGGTTTTCTAGTAATAGTTATCTAAATATCCATCCATCCCAGGTCTTGTATAGATATAAATGTATATAAGATCTATCCTGTATATTTCTAGCTGTCGCCACTTGAACTGACACTTTCCATTAAGTAAATACAGTCAAAAATCTCACAGGTCTTACACACCTTATTAACCAAGAACATCACCATTTCTTTGAAAAAACATTTTTACAAAGAGTCAATATAACTACTAAGTGTTTCCGAAAACCGGGATCGGCATTCTGCGGATTCCCATGCGTCCAGCGGGACTGGCTCTGCTGCTGGTTCTGTCCTGCATGTTTCAGAAGATCAGAGACGGGGAGAGGGCAAGATGAGAGGAAATAACAGGAGGAGGACGGAAGAGGGGGGAGATGCAGGAGAGGACAGCAAAGAAGGACGGGGGAGTAAACCAATAACAGACGAGGAAGTCCGAAATGTCGGCATGTTTTAGTTGTGGTCCAGTCAAGGCCTTGGATTATGCCAGTCAGGGCAACCCCTAAGTAGTTTTCCACAAAGGAAGAAAACATATTGGATTTTAAAACAAGTTTGTTTATATTGTTATACAATGCGTGTGGCTCCATTATTTAGAATAGGCGGGTTTTTAAAGCCGTAGCAATGATATTATACCAACTTGGCAACTGATTGAACATAAGCCGTTCCTGTTACCGTGGTGAGCCACTGTAGCCATCATCACTTCATTTAGTGTTTGTTCAAAGTGGCCTGACTTCCTCAATGGGTTATCTGAAGCATGAGCGGCAGAATGTGAGCCGCTCAGCAGCAGTTTGTCAACTTGGCTCTATCTGGGTCACAGAGCGGGTTTGTTCTCGGTGCTGTGGACCGGTTCAGTGTGGCACGCCGTCCTTTTTCAATCAGTGTGTTTATGGATTGGGGCACCGTAAATGTAATGATTAATGATGAAAGGAACCAATGACTTTTCTGTGTTTTTTCAGAAAATGCATCAGCACTTGTGCAATCTCCTGAGCAAAACAATAGAAAAGCAGTCAGTCATGTGATATTTATGCTCTTTATGACGCTTTAAGAAAAGGAATTTCTTACATTCTTGGGAATTTAAGAATTTAAGACACTGACAGGCTTCATGGACATGTAAATGTATGTAACTTCTTGAATTATTTCATCTATACATGGCATTAAACCACATTGTACTCAGTTATTTGTCTTTAGATCTCTAGCAGTGGGAACAGACAAATGGAAATGTCAAAATGCAGTTTCTAAACAAGAAAATCAAAATATCAAACTTCAAAAACAATATCTCTGAAAACATATGAAACTAGTATACCTTTTACTATATATTCTTTTGCTTTTACTATATTCACAAGGCGGAATTTAAAAGTTGAAACAATGGAAAACCAATTTTACAGCAACTGTCTACAAATCTCACAGGCTGCGCATAAATCAGGCGTTAGCTGTGCAAAATCACGTCTTTACAATAGGAAATATTTTGTGATTTCTTTGCAATGTAATCATATTTTGAACACCTATTAAAAAAAGTCAAAAACAGACTTTTACTAAAAGCACATTTTACCAAATCAAATGCTATTGTAAAATACAAAATCTTGGCATTTGGGAGCGCAGCAAAGCAGTAGCTTACAGCAGTCAGGCAGGACTGTTTACTCTCTGACCTGGAAGTGCTTTGGGGTTCTCCAGAATAAAGCGCCTAAATATAAACCCAATGTTTAACCGTTAAAAAAAAAAAAAAGAAGTGCACAATTTTTCTGAAACAGAAGTCACTTATAAGAGCCCAACAAATAACTAATTGCAGGTTTCCCTGTTAGTGAAGGTAAATCATAATTCAAATGAGAAATTGAATCCAAATAATTGTACCTCATTACATAGGGATCGATGGCATTGCTTTTCTCTCTCTCTCTCTTTTTTTTATGTTTTATTTCTTTTATGTAAGTCAGTAGCTGGTGTGACAACAGCAGCTCTGCCTTATTTTCCATGTATTTCCATGTTCAGGGGTCTGTTCAGCAGCTGGTCATAAGGGAGGATCCCAGAGCAGCAGAGGAGCAGTGTGAGGAGGACGATCTGTATGTGAGTCACTCAAACACAGCAGATAAATGGGTTAGAACCAGCGGACATGTAAGGCTGGAGCGCCCTCTTCTGGATCAACAGTTTACCGGGAAGTTGTTGATATTTTTTTTTTTTCTGTTCAAGAACTATTTATGTTATGGATTTTTGAAAAGCAAAAACATTATTAGTGTGATCAGTAAGAGGGGAGAAAAGAAGCTAAATACAGGGCAAAATTACGAGCAAAGAAGATTTCTTTATGTTTTGCACACAAAGAAATCTGAGTTCTTTTACGCTTTTACTTTGACAACGGAGACTGTTTTGGTATTAAATTGTCAGAGTATTATCACAACTACACAACTGTTTGACAACGTCTGTTATTTGCCAATACAGCCGTTGCAAATGAGTGAAAATGATCTTACGCAAAGGCTGAAAATTGTATCAGTGATTACAGTTATCTGGAGATAAGTTGTATAACAAATGTCTAACTTTTGGCAATCTTTTATGCAAAATCTAAAAAAAAGAGGCATATCTGAAGACTTTTTGCACAGCGATCGTTTCTTGACATCTGTAAATAACCTCAAACTCACTTCTTTATTTGTCGTATTTTCTGTCTTGGCGCTTATTGCCTTTACTTTCTTTTATTTATATTGTTGACTTCTGGTTTTGGATTTGATGCGTTTATTTTGATAAGACAACTTCCCCTGTATATATTATAGAACGGCAGCTTGAGTTTTAACAGTGATGTTAAAATGTGTCTTGTTATTAGCAGTTCCCTTGACATAGGCACGAGCTCTTACAGCGAAACTAAGGGTTTATTTCCAATAAACCTCTCTGTTCCTCAGTTAATGCCTCAAACCTTCATTCCATTCTCAGGGGTATGCTACAACATCTATGACAATCCTACCTTTTTCAACAAACATTACATTTCTAATGAACTCAGGCCTCGGGGTACGCGAGCGGAGACGATCCTCTGGATGACAGAGAGACTGAGGTGGACTCCAGAAAAAGGGCAGATGGCGTCAAACGGCCAGTAGGTGGCTCTCTTTTCTCCAGGCTCTGTTTGTTGTCTACTACTCCTACAGGCAGGAAGTCAGTTTGACCCAAAACAAACCCAGAATCAACTACAAAGGGCGAATCTTCAAAGGAAACTTTCTTTCTAAAGCAGAATAGTAGCTTCTACACATTAAGGAGGTTTTAAACATTTGGAGTAGTTAATCTCCTAACCCCCAACAGATCCCTGATTTCTGAAGGATATTTTTGTTGTTGTTGTTTTTGTTTGTAAACAGATATAGGAAAGAATTTATGAACATTCGTATAATAAACCTGATAATATTTGACACTGTCTTGACTGAAATCGTGTGTAATGTAGTTGGATTGCCATTTCTCTCATTACTATTGTTATTATTTATTTCTTTATTTCTTTCTTTATTGCTTCTTACAGGAGGAACCCATTTGGTCTTACCAAATACAATCCACTTTTAACAATCTTCTCTGTTAAAGGTCGTCTCTCTGAAGGCTGAGAACAGCTTCCCTGTTAAAGCTCCGCCCACTGTCTTACCAGAGGTGGAGCTTGATGAGTATTCTGGTCACATGACTCCGACAGCAGCCAATGAGGATCTGCTGATCGCAGGTGAGAAAGAGACTTCTTAATGTTGTCAATGGAAATGATTTATTTATTTTCTAACATGGGAGCTTACTTTCTTCATAAGGTGCCTCGTTAAAGAATTTATGGCAAAGATTTTCCACATTATGTCACATTACAAACAATATCGAATTTTATTGAGATAGCCGAAGGTGACGTATAATTGCGAATTGGAAAGAAAATGATTCATGGTTTTTAAAGTGTTTCACAATAAAAAAAAAAAAATCTGAAAAATGTGAGTCATACATTTGGTTTTAGTTCACTTTACTTTAGTTGCAAATGGAAGTTTCTACCTCGTTTGAAACCAATATTTTAAGATTTAAAGATCTGGTTAATTCAACATCTGAAAATGGAAGGAGTAAGGCACAATTGCAAATCTGTTGAGTTGTAGTCATCCATCGTAAAGGAGAGCATCAACAATACAAGCAGCCGAGAGCAACATGGCCGCTCTGGAGGAGATGCAGAGAACCATAGCTCAGGCGGGAGAACTTTAACACTCAATTATTCGTTATTTACCCCAGAAGTCTGGGCTTCGCAGAAGAAGGGTGAAAGAAACGAAAAACAGTCGAAGGAAAGCTGTAAACAAAATCCTACTGGCCATTTGGCGCCACGACAAACATTCAAAGAAAGTGGATTGCTCAGATGAGGAAATAGTTGTGGTTTTTGGCCTGCTTGCAAAACGTTGTGGCAGAAAACAAACACTGCACCGCACCCTGAACACACCATCCCCACAGGGAAACATGGAGGTGGAGACACTTTTAGCAGTAACTGGTTGCATTTTATGGGAAGACGGATTGATGGTAAACCTGGTAGGTGATTCAACAGCATTGGAAGGTTCACCTTCTATGAGGGAGACAACCTAAAACATATCCAAGTGTTAGAATATATAAAAGTTGTGTTAATATATAAACGTTAAGACCTAAGACTAAATTATGAAATTGTTTCAAGTCTGTCTAGTCAATCCCCATCTAGTTGGACTTCAGGGCAAATGTTTCAGTCTCTCGGCAAACCTGGTAGAGACATAATAACCCGAATGGCTTGTATCTGTAACTGTTGCAAAAATGTTGGTCTTACAAGTTGTGGCATTTTTTCAAAGCACTTTTCAGACCTTCTGAAACTTTTCTAATGTGATCAAATGTGAAAACTTTTGCTCGGCATCGTTTATTTTACCCCAAAAATACAAGTACTGTAAAGAAAAACTTGCAAACTTTTCACTTTAGTTCTCATTTTATAATGTCTGAAAAATCAGCAGCTGGACTTTCATTTATTATTCATTTCTTCATTTGTTTGCTGGTTTATTTATTATGTGTGAATTGTCATGTCAATACACCACGTTTTATGTCCAGAGTCGCATCAAACAGAAGAGGCAGGAGAGCGACCTGGACACGTGAGTCCACACGTCGTCGACATTTTACTATTAGAAAATATCCACTGAATTACTTTTTTCCTTTTTTTAAATTATTTATTCTGTCAGTGACCTATTTGTCTCAGTGATATAAAAACACATACAGACTGAATTCAAGTTCAGCAAATATAAACTCAGGCTTTAAAGACTTGAAATGTACAGGTTCTCATCAGGCCCGGCTTGAAAGGGGAACCAGGAGATCGTGGGCCACCGGGGCCGCCGGGGCCTCCTGGCTCTCCGGGACCTCGCTACACACACAAAGAGGGCCGTGGGAAACATGGGCCACCAGGACCACAAGGAACTCCTGGAGCCCCGGGAACACCGGGGGTCGATGGACAGAAGGTTTTGTTTGTTTCACTGCCTCGGATTTCAGATGCATAAGAAGATCTGCTGCTTTACGTAAATTGTTTCGGCTTCTCATACGTCTCACATCAGCAGGTGTATCACGTTGCCACAGAGCCTTTCCTGAAAGCATCACAACTCTGAAGTATTATATATTTCATGTATGCATAACGTGATTTAATGTTGTGCTTTCTTATGCAGATGCTCTGTCTGCACTGATGAAGAGTCGTTCGCTTTGTGCGACTGAACAGAGCAGAATTCGTACTGAAGTTTCATCCCTAAATTCTCAGTCGATCCATAATTTATAGTATTTGAATATTAATGCAGCAGCAAACTAAGAATCCCACAACCTTTGCCTCAGTACATACACAAAATACTATGGTCTTGTGTGTTACGTGTGTAAAGTGGTTTCAGAAAAGTTTGCAAGTCTCAAACATTTATAAGAGTTTTGTTGTTTGTTGTTTGGCCATTTTCCCCCTAACCTTCTGAATCTTTCACTTTCGCTTTTTGCAGGGAGGCAAAGGTGAAAAAGGTGAAGTGGTGAGTATCTTAATACTTGAAATTCTGCTTTATTTGTGTTTGCATTGATGTTGTTTAAGACGTATGAGTAACGGAGATGCGATTCTCCCATCAGGGTCAGAAAGGACAACAGGGACTTCCAGGTTTGAGCAGAGAGGCCGGAGCTAAAGGAGACAAGGTGCATCTACAGACGATCCCAAATGATTTTTGGTGAAAGCATATTTGTTCTCCATTCAGTGGGTGGAGAATTCAGAATTTTACTCATCAAGTGAGAATGAAAAGTAAAGCATAGGAAAAATACTCTGGAAAAGAATTTTTTTCAAAGAAGTTACTCAAGTAAATGTAACTGAGTAACTTTAGGTGGTTACTAGCCACTCTGCACATGGTTGGCCAGAAATGTCCAGCAGTAGATGCATAATTCATTTACCTGAAAGAATGAACTACCAGCATTAAAGGTGTGAAATGATTAAGGAGTGGAATAACCAGCTGCACTTTTTATATGCTGTGTATAACAAATGTTTAATTTAAAATCTGTAATATTTTTAAAAGTTAGCAAAAAAAGGAGAAGAAAATAAAACCTAAACAACTATTAGTGGAGAACTCAAAGGCTGCTTCTGTTCTGGCATTGATTAGGTTTTAGACTTAATCCTTAACAAAGCATTTAATCTAAAAAGGTTGATGGCATTAATCAAAAAATGTTTGATCTTTTAATTAAATTTAAAAAAAGACAAAAGACAGGAAAAGTAAATGTTTGGATGATGTCTTCTCTGTTCACAGGGGGACCCAGGCGTTGGCCTGCCAGGCCCCCCCGGTCCCCCAGGACCCCCAGGGCCTCCCAGATCCCGCAGTGTGCCGGTGAGCAGACTATGATCAAATTTTACAAACGGTTTGTAAAATTACCTTCATATTTTTGACATCATATTTATGTTTTAGTATGGACCAGATGCCCTTGGTTCTGGCTTTGAGGATCTGGACACCGATACCATTTACAACAGGGTAAGAGCCAAACACGTATAAACGTTTACGATAATTTGAGATGATTTCATTTCTGTTTGATTCCCAGGGTCCAGCAGGTCCTCCGGGGCCTCCGGGACCACCCGGGCCTCCTGCACCCCAGCTGTCATCAGAACTGACCCCTGGCCACACTGGACCCCCGGGTGCACCTGGCAGTGATGGACTTCCAGGCGAACAGGGAATACCAGTAGGTTACCTGTCAACTTAAGGTGCATTTAGATACGAGTAGAAAAACGTAAATTATATATATCTATATTACTGTGTTCAGTCGTCCATGTTTCATATCTATCAGGCCCCCAGACTGAAAATCTAAAAATGTTTCATTCGTTGTATTTCCAATCAAGATACAGGTTCTGCCACCACGTTGACATTTGATCCTATGTTTAACCTCTATATCTGCATTTGTCTCCGTCATCTATGTGGTATCCATGTTTCACCCCATCCTGTTCTAACTTCATTTTTCCTGTCCATCCATCTTCTACACTCTTGCCATTTCTCTATCTCCTCTACTTTCTTGCAGATATTTGAGGATGACTTAAGTGGCTCTGGGCCTTTTGGTTCAGCTCTGAGTCCAGAGCTGGCGTCAGTTCTCAATACAAAACTCGCTACTGGTTCCGGTTCTGATTTTAGTTCTGCCTCCGGTGTCGGTTCGGGTTCTGGGCTTGAGTCCGCCTGGGGCTCGGGCGAGGTATTCTGGCCTGGTTTCACCCAGGAATAAAGGAGCAATGAATGACAGGAGTGCAATCCAATGCATGAGTGGAATGCCCAAACTCCGTAAAGACGTAATGAAGATGACACATTTGTCGCAGTGATGAAATTCCTGCCGAAAGCTTCTTTTTCAAATTCAAACTCTTGGGGCTTGTATCATCATTTATTTAATTTTTTTTACAGCTTTTAGTTTTTGGGATTGTAGCGATTGAGTTATGTTCATTTTCCTTTCTGAAGTCAAGGATGGCAGCCAAATATGCAGTCAAAAATATCACAACAACAATGGAGATTTGTGCAGGACACAAAACCTGGACGAATCAGACCTCATGATCTCTTTCTATTGCTCAAAAACCCGATTGTTGTCTCTTTTCCCTCAATGATCTGTGGATGTCTTACGTCTACAAAGAGCTTTAGTCCCCAGTCCTTGCATTTCCGTTGCATTCTGCCTCAGAAAATATTCTTACTGAACATTTTAGTGACCGCTGATCGCAAACATTTAAAAATTCGTCCACAAAAAAAAGGGTAAAAATTTTAGTCGTTTCATCAATCTCCAAGGAGATGCTCCAAAAACTTCCTTCACGTTGGAAGTTCTGTGATTTAGTTTCGTTTCACAGTTTCAAGGTTACCTTTTCGGTTCTAAAATATGATGATATCTGCCCTTTAAGGTCACTGCTTCAAATGTCGAGCGATAATGACTTAACATTGTCGGCAGTCATTGTCTTTACTGCAGTCCGTCTGTGCTGAATTCATTTTTAACTCCTGGCTGAACATGCATCCATTCTGATTTTTTGTCAGCACAAAATGGGCACATTAGGCACCACAATTAACAGCCAATCAGGATGAGATAAAAGCTTCTGAGTCACACAGGGGGTTTATCCCAAGGTGACATTGAAACAATAATTCTTGATTTAGCACATGGAAGAAACTTTCAGGTAAACTTAAGTTTTATGCTAAAATCAAACTCAGTCCTGTGGTTAAATTTTTCATTTTGCACATTTGATCTCAACGTAAAACAGGAAGTATGAAAATGCTGTTTTTATCGTGTTGCGTCATATCGAAGAACAAATAAGATTCGTTATTCCTTTTTTTGTTAATTAACAATTGAAAGAACAAACAGTGGCTATGCTAAAGCTGAACTCTGCTACACTGTCATGTTACTTGAATAATTGAGGAATATTCTTTAACATCAAAATTGTTGTGAAGTGAACAATTCATTTCCTGATAACTACTTGGAGCAGCACATTCTACTCTAAAACCTTTTGGCGTTAATGGCACCTTCAGGGATGCGCATGTCACCCTTTGCATGTACAAGACAGCGGATTGCATTAAACACTAGACAAACATGGCTGAATACTCTCATTACTGCATCTGTGAAGATGAATAGTGAGATGAAGAAATTATCCACGCCATTGCTGTTGCTAACACCGCTACCGTCATGCTACATGCAGCTAAGTTGCATGTGGTCCAGTGTAACAATCCCATGGATGATTTCATGTCTCCATCAAACCGACTGTCATTATTCCCTTCCTCTATTCTCTGTGAAACTCTGTGTTGATCCCAGCTGGAAAGCCTGAGGGATCAACAGAGAGCTTTGTCACCATGCTAGCATGCACCATGGTACTTTTCACTTTCTCGTTGTTCCTTAGCAGCCATTTAATTTGCGTCTGGTTGTGTTTATCCATCTAGGGTCCTGCAGGGACAGCTGGCTCCCCGGGCCCACCAGGGGGTGCTGGACCAAAGGTACGCTCATCTTTGTGAAGTTCATAACAACAGGGAATAGATTTGACTGTTTTCTAGACAGTTTGGAGTTGCTATTTTTTAGGCCGTCAGTAAACGAGGCAGATGGAAGGAATGTCTGTCTGTTTGGTTTTCTTTGTTCATGTTGTATTTTTATACCTTCAGGGTGACCAAGGGATACCTGGACCACCTGGACCAAAGGTAATTAATTGACTTCAAACAGTTACAGGTTGTGCATAAACTGTGTTGATTCCCCCCAGATGAGTACATTGTTGGGTTGGTAAAAAAAAGAGCTGTTCTGTTGAATGTGTCGGCCTTCTTGGTCTGTGTGTCTTTGTCTCCTTAGGGTGAAAGTGGAGATGTGGGCCCACCAGGGTCTCCTGGACTCCAAGGGCCTAATGGTCGACCAGGAAGAAGGGGACCTGCAGGTCCACCAGGACCCCCGGGCCCACCTGGCCCTCCAGGAGCCAAAGTCCTTGTAGAGGTGATCTTGGTTTACGTCAAACACAGACCATATAAACAACAAGCATAAGGAATGAAATGAGCCATGGATGAGCAGAAGGGCACATTAGAAAAGAAGAGAGCAGGTTGGGTTCTTCATTCACTATTAGAGCATTTTAGTTTCACACAAGAATGTTTCCTTTGTTTCTTTTTCAAAGGACATGGAAGGATCAGGAAAGAGCG
This sequence comes from Poecilia formosa, assembly GCF_000485575.1. Lineage (NCBI taxonomy): Eukaryota > Metazoa > Chordata > Actinopteri > Cyprinodontiformes > Poeciliidae > Poecilia > Poecilia formosa. The sequence continues at coordinate 427,262 of NW_006800224.1, forward strand.
ACTTGTTAATTAGGACAGGAGTCAGAGGACCTCAGGTCAGTGGAAAACATCTGTATGTTTTTGTGTGTGTTCCTAATATAATATGGTAAATCTTTTCTTGTTTGTTTCAAGGGCCCTCCAGGCGTACCAGGACCCCCTGGACAACCGGTAATCTCTTCATATGTACACCGCCTCGACTTTTTCACACCTTTATTGTGTTGCCGACACAATTTTGTAAACAACAAATATAGGTTTCAGGGATCAATACAAACAGGAGCGCATGAGTTGCACTAATATGTGCGACTCATGGTGGATTTTATCTTTTTTCTCCATTTCTGCTCCACCGACATGTTCATGCGTTCACCGCGATGCCTCACAAATCTGTCCCACATCCTACTGTAAAAAACAAAAAATAAATGGAAACCACATCTTGCTTCATTTCCACGTCACTATAATGTACAACTCCGTGTTAGAGAAAATCTCAGCAAAATACAGTTTGTTCCTGGGGAAACGATTTGCTTCATTAGTGACGGTGTCCTTGTGATGCCTTCAGGGTGAAGACGGCGCCCCCGGAGTTCCTGGGATTTCTGTCAAGGTTTGGCCTTCATAAACCTGAATGGATCACATTTCTTTTGTAAACAGTTTGCTGTCTATCAGCTCCTCATCCGTCCCTGTTCAATAGGTTTCAGATATTATATTAAGTGAATTCCTTGTCATAATAATTGTTGTGCCAAACTCTTTCCAAGCTGAAGAAAATCCCTTTAAAGCCGCATCGCTTCCACTTAGGAACAAATGGCAGCTCCGCAAACTAAACTGGAACATTGTGTACAAAAGAAATGTGTATTATTTTTGCTGCATCGGGCAAATGTTTAAATACATAATATCCACTTGATGTTGCACTCCATAACTTCCATCATTTCAGGGGGAGCCCGGGAAACGAGGACCAGACGGCCTTCACGGCGTTGCAGGACTGCCAGGTGCTAGAGTAAGTGAGCATCAGCAGTAACATGGCGACGTAGGCGTGCAGAGTATACCAGCATTAACGTCACGTTGGTATGATGAGTAAAACTGGGCAGACATTAACGTATAATATTTGTTTCCATGTTGTTGGGTTGGCATGTGAGCATGATATTGATTCAGCTCAGGATTCTGGGTCGTTATGCTGAAGCAGAGAAGCGATGTCTGCTGTCGAACTGGTGGAAAATATACATAAAATACCAGTTATCGGCCATAAAAGCAATGTTTCAATATTGGACTTCCCTGTTAAAGACACGCACGTAAAAGTAAATGCAAATAAATGTATCTTTTGTTGCAGGGGCAAAATCTCTCTTTGAAAAAAAAAAAACCAAAACTACTAAATACCCTTAAAAAATCAACTCAAACTGTTTTTTTTTTTGTTTTTTTTTACTTTTCTACTTAATGTTTTAATATCTTTAAAAGGATAGCGGCACAAATTACAATTTTGCTGCACAAACATTTGAGACTAATTTTGTTAGATTTGACGAAGGTGGGGGGGCCAACTTCACTCAGGTGATCATTCCTTCTGTGTCCCATCCTGTGAAACTTTATAGAACTAGAAAACGTGCCTTCCTGTCAGATTAAGGAAGTTTTATAAAGTGCTTGTTGACAGGAAGGGAATCCAAGAAGGGATTTCGTAAGAATTTCTTTGATTTTCTCCCTGAACAAACCCAAAGTCAAATTTAGTTTTCCTTATGGTGTTTTACACATCCAGCTAATCTGTAGTGATCTGTTGGTACAAAGCCCTGCAATTAGTTGGACTGTAGTTGTTGCCAAAACATTCTAGTTGATGTTAAGTAGAATAAAATACTTATTTCTTCTTTCAAACAGGGGTCCAAAGGAGATAAAGGCAGCCCAGGACCAAAGGTAGGAAGATTGGATAAAATTATAAATGATTTACGCAGCACAAATCAAATCCTTCAGTCTGATAAATTTAACAAATTTAAATATTGGCACCGCAGGGCGATCCAGGTGCTGACGGGCTCAGTATCATAGGACCGCCCGGGCCTCCCGGACCTCCAGGACCTGCTGTAAACCTGCAGGAAGTAGGCGTTCACACAAACACACCCGGTCTTCTCATTTAAATGAAACGTCACTTAAAATCCAAGATTAAAACTAAATACGTATGACACATTTACAAGGACCAAAGTTCAAATTACATTCTTCTGACAGGATTTTGTGTTTGAATGCAGTCGGTTTAAAGCACAAGTTTAAAAAAAAGAAAAAAAAAAAGAAAGAAAATGTACTACTTTTGCTGTAATACGTTGATCACATTGTTGGTGAAGTCATTAAAAGACGCTTTGTGTTTTGAATCATGCATTGTGTCTGCAGCTGCTCCAGAACGCTACAGATGGGATGTTAAACTTCACCGAGCTCAGAGGACCCCCGGGGCCCAGGGTGTGTGTCTCTACCTACACGTGTAAAAAGTGACAGCGGTTATGCAATTTGATGCATTTTTAAATATAAATACCCAGATGGGTTGTGCAACATGCAAAAATAAAAAATCAAATAAAAATACACCATGTTTTTGCAGCAGCTATAAGCAATGGAAATAATCACTGATTTTTTTTTTTTTTTTTTTTCAGAACTATAAAAGTGTAACCAAACTGCTGCCATTGGTGTTTAGCTTTAATGCTGTGGTTTTGTCAGAGTAGATAAATAACTGAGACTCGCTGCTTTACCTGTTGGACACGAGTGTGTGTTTGTGTGTGTTTGACTTGCTCCAGGGCCCTGAAGGTTTGCCGGGACAAGCCGGATTTCCAGTAAGTAACTTTTTGCTACTCCGCTGTATGCTGAGCCTGTTGGCCCAACTGACTCCATGGCTCACTGACTGTACCAGTGTCTGTTTGCTACATCAGCAAATCTTTCATTTTCAGTAATCCAGCTGCTTAATTTGATAAGAATTTACTTCATACATTTCCTTTAGGCTACATGCAGTAGAATTTCCAAAATGGCTAACCCGAACAAATGAACCTCCAGTTTTATGGTCGTCCTTCCTGAACCTTCGAATTGAAGACGGTCAATAACAATTTACTGACTTTCTTCCCTTTCCCAGGGCCCTCGAGGACCAAAAGGAGACAGAGGCCCTGAAGGTATTCAGGGAGCCACAGGAGAGAAGGTTAGCAACGAGATTTTACCGCCTAAATGAACAGCAGACACATCCTGACATGTTCTGGGAAATTTGGGTTTTCTCTCACTTCCTTTTTAAGCATCTTACTGACTGTGAAAATCGCCATGATTCAGCCTCCTTCCCTCAGCAATCCACACTGAAGAGTGTTGTTGTCAGTGCAACATCATAGCTCTTTGTTTGTAGGATGTTTGAGTTTCCAGCTGCTGAGCAACACCAAGCTGGAGGAAAATATAACAATTTCTTTGTGTATCAGTCGTAAATATTTTTGAAAATATTGGGATTTTTGTATCATTTTTATTGTTTTTTTTTTTGTGCTTTTTATTTGTTTTAACAGGGTGAAAAGGGCGATCCTGGCGTGACAATTGCTGCAGATGGATCTATCTTGTCTGGACCGAGGGGCCCTCAGGGGCCAAAGGGCCCAAAGGTATGTTAAAACAATAACTTAAGTAACTTGTTTATGTTCTGTTTAAGACATCGAGAAGAAGCATGTATTGCTGTCACTTCTGTTGTCATTGAATGCTGGTCATTCTAATAAGCTGATTAAATACATTTAAAGTACAAATGTAAATATTCAAGAAGGAAAGTGAGTCAAACTGACAAGAAAAGCAAGTAAGTTAAGATGGAAACCAGACTGTGATGAAACGTTTATGAATATTAAAATATAAATAACTTTTTGAAAAAATGTCTCATCTATGCCATGTTACAAGGTGTATACACGTATATAAGTGCAAAAATTAAAGTTTTCATTGTATTTTTTTTTTGTTTGTTTTACTCCATAATTTCATGTTTTATTGTTCTGCTCTGTGGTCTCCCAGGGCGACCGGGGTTTCCCAGGACCCACTGGACCTGTGGTGAGTTTATAATAAGTTTAATATTTTAAAAGTTTACTGGTGTTACACTCCTAAAATGTCAATTTAAGAAGAAGTTGACAATCCTGACACTAAAGCTGTCTAACAGACTGCCTTTCCTTTCAGGGACCGACGGGGCACCCTGGTCAAAAAGGGGAATACGGTTTCCCTGGACGCCCAGTGAGTGGTTTTATACCTGCTGACCGTACAGTGCGGATAGCAAGTGAATAAACGCGGCACTGTGAAAACTACAATCTGCTCCTACGTTTATTTTTAGAGCCAACAGGTAAACGCTGCTGTCTCTTGTTGTAGGGACGACCCGGTATGGTGGGGAGGAAAGGCGACCGAGGAGAATCTGTCAGCCTGCCGGTGAGGAGGAACACTCAGGCAGAGATTAATAATAATGTGTGGTTAACGTAAACTCGGAGCAGTTCAAAGATTTAAGGAGCGACTTTCTTTAAAACAAATGCAGAAACAATATTTCTTTTTTTTATTTTATTTATTTTTAGGGTCCTCCAGGCCCTCCAGGTCCTCCTGGTCCACCAGGAAGAATTCTGGGTCTAAATGGAGTAAGTATGCAGTGATCATGGCTAATGTGAAAGTTTTATAATTAAAGGAACATGTTACTTGATGCTTTTTTTATTATTATTATTCTATCTGGCTCTTCTTGCATTACGAAGCACAATAAGTATTATAGTATTGTAGGTTTATAGCACAAAACAAGTTACTGACGGGCCTGGTGTGTAAAAGAACTAAATGGTTTATATGACTTGGTTGTAGTGAGTTTGGAGTTCTGTTTCTTCAATACTGACCACCAGAGGGCGCTGCTGAAAGCACTGAATGTTCCCTTCATGCATCGTTTGAGCAATAATATCTACAGAATCACACCTGTGCCACAATGGATGATCAACCAGAGGCCGTGTCGTCAGCCGAGGCTCTGTTCCTACAGAATCTCCTCGCGAAATGCCAGGATTCTGAGTGACAGGGAATCTCTGGCGGTCATTTTGGATTCATAGAAACGCAGTTACATACATAACTTTCATTTTACCTCCTTTACCATCTTCCTCGCCGTGTGTAGGACCGATATAAACTTTGAAAGCACTTGGCTTATACAACTGGACCTCATTCCTGCCGTTTCTGGTCAAACTGCTGATTTAAATCTGATTGAGCTGCTCAGCATCAGATAAAACAGGGTGTTAGTGCATGGAAACCCTCCAATCCTTCAAAGATCACTGATTTAACTTCACACAGTGAGAAAAAAAAAACTTTTTTCGGTGACGAAGCAAATACTTTTTTATTACAACAATGTCTAGTTTAGAGAAATAAGATGATAAACTTTACAAAGAAATGTCCCTGATGTTCTGATCAACTCATAAAAAAAGGCAAAGTATGACGTTAAAAGTTCCCACAATTACTTTTATAATGTAGGGAATCTAAGCTGTGCAAATAATTGAGATTTCACAATTACCCCAAAATAAAACTTGTTTTTTTTTTTTCGCCTTCTTTTTCTGTTCTTAAATAAAATGAGATTTTTCTTTCTCTTTAGTGCAAGATTTCAATAAAAAATATTTTTCTACACTTATTTTGCAAGCGTTTCAGGAAATGCTGAGGGGACTGTATTTACTTTTTATTACTTAGCAAAAGTTTATTGCAAATCGATTTATGATCAAAAGTGATTGTTATTCTGCATTAAAACATTTTTTAGTTTTGCTTCATTCTCTGTTTTGTTTAAATGTAATTGTAGGTTAGTATGTGTTAGCTTATCATAGGTCAACACTGATTTTATTGAAACCCAAGAATTTATATCATTAGACTGGGTGAAAAGTAAAACACAGAACACTTTTCTCATATATTTCTGTTGGGTAAAAATAATGCAACATAACTTTATTTTCAAAAAGTTCCCAACATTTTCGTATTGCATAGTTTCACCTGACATGAAAACTTAATTTTCTTCCATTTTTATTTCATAACAAAAAAATGTTGGTGCACCAAAGTAAAACTACATCCTCAAAACTTAACAGCATTGAAATAGTACACAGACCGGTTATTATTGCCGGTTAAATTAGTTACTTACTGTTGCAGGATGTTAAATTAGTTACCATTAACATGTCTGAGCGTTTAAATACCCGACCGGACAGAAGATGAACGGTATTTAACAATGCAGAGAGTTTAGATTTCCACATTTTTGATTGAAACTCTTAAAGCTTCGTTGAAATGAAACTCTGCTCACACTGCTCTCCTTTGAACCCAAAAGACAGTGTTCCCGGTGCGCCCCAGACCGCACTGCAAACTGGGACGAGTAAGTCTGAGCCGGACCGTCTGAATGGTCCCTTCCTGTTGGAAATGGGACCATCTGGTGGTTCTGGTGGTGTGTGGGTTTTTGTCTGTTTTTTCTTTTTTTTTAATAAAGCATGAAACCTCTCTGGTGCCTCCTTCCCTCCTTGTTACCTTCCCCTCCTGTTCTAACGGTGTCTGTTAGAGCCACGTGAATGTGGACGTGGTGTTTTACTTTGCATCAGGCTTTAACATTTGTCTTGCACAGATTCCCTGTAACATGGAAACATTTTAAAATTTTTTTTTAGTCCAAAACGTTACCAGGAAGATCAATTCCTGCATAGCTACAGATGGTTGAGCCGAGTCCAGTCACTAAAGACAAATGTTAATGCGAGGTGTTTGGGGGAGCATGCCGACCGCTACTTAGCTCATCTGCTCTTTTCCTCCTCTAAAGCTCATGGATGAGAAATGCTGAGTGAAGGGAAGGGACATATCTTGTGCTTATGTAAATCAGAGTTGGTTCATCATTTAATCAATCGCTGAAAGAATGAAACCGCATGACATAATAATCTTCTTGGTTGTAAAAGCGATGGAGCTCCATCTCTGATCAACTTACTGTTGGGTAGATAAGTAAGGTTTCTTCCTGGTGTCGGGTTTTTTTGTTTTTAACTGTTTAGCATCTCGGAAAGGAATTCCCAGTGGAATAACATATCCACAAAGCCTGACGAGCAAAAAACACTGCGACTGGATCCCTATGTTGATGATCAAGTGCTGTAGGACGTTGTGTCTCTTTAAAAAAGTAACGTAAAGATAGAGTTACATTTGAAAGGAACGTTTCTGAGAGCAAAGTCTGGTAGTTCATATTCTCTGAGAAAAACCCCGGAGCAGATCTAACTCCAAACCGTTTCTAATTCACCCTGTGCTGTAAAACCTTCGTGCTTTATCCCCTGTGCGTTAACCTCAATAACTGAGCACGTGTCTCTTGGGTTTAATCAGTTTTTTCGCAGGGCTGGCAGCAACGTTATCGACCTTTTTACCCCATTTAATGTCCAGCCGTATGTTTAACCCAAGCACACAACCTGAGCAATGTGTGTGTGTGTGTGTGTGTGTGTGTGTCTGTGTGTGTGTGTGTGTGTGTGTGTAGGAGTTGGCCACAAAGAGAGACTCTGTGGGACTTAAAGGAGACAAAGGCGACGAAGGGATGCCCGGTGAGCCGGGAACGCCCGGTAAGACCCGTCTCATTCTTGCAGCAGCCTCTGAATCTGCATCCCTTCAACTTGTTGCTTTCTTTTTTTTTTTATTCATGGCACACCGGGTTACGACCGCGTTTCCCGCCAGCAACCCCGTCGCCTGATGCGGTAGAGGTGAGCGAAAGCCTCTCTTGCACATCTCCAACTGACACGATCAGATAAAACAGTGGAGGAGAAATCGTCGTCGTCACGTTTTTGACGCGTTCCTGTTCAGAGCGACACGCAAAGAACGTGAGGAAACGAGTTGAGATTCGCTTTAGACGAAGTTTAGCAGCTTCAGGTGATCAGAACGTGGAAGATGAACAACGAGCCCGTTAGCTGCATGTGCTAATCATACGTCACAATCCACTGTTATTATCACATCCACCCAGCAAGGATGTGTAAACAAAACACTTTCAAATAAACTCATCTTTTATTTCAATAAGAACAAATTAGAAAGTCCAGTGTTTGATTCGAGGATGTTTACTTAAGATGAAATCATTTTAGTTTTGTTTTGTTCAACTGTTTTCTGCCGTTCAGGGAGCTAAAGGCGATCTGGGGGTCAAAGGTGAAAAGGGAGAAAAAGGCGACTCGGGCCTGCCCGGTCCTCCAGGACTTCCAGGGAAATCCGGACTTGTGGTGGGTTCAGCTCGAATCGGAAAACAGATCAAACTTTGGTTGTGTTGTTGTATTTATGGGCCCGATGCCGATGAGTTAAAAAAATGACTAATATCGTCCGATACCAATGTTGATGCCGATGTATCGTGCATCCCTATCAAACCCATTAAAATGTTATAATTAAGTAAGAGAGCGTTGGACAAAAACCCCACACAGCTTTCTTAATGTAATCCATCCTCCTTTGTGTTTGTGCCTTCAGGGTCCAAAGGGGGAGTCTGTTGTAGGTCCCCCAGGTCCGGTTGGTTCTCCTGGTCAACCCGGAGCTCCCGGGCTCGGAAAACCTGGACCCCGAGGCCCGCCTGGCCCTGCTGGGCCCCCGGGACCGGCCCCCGTTTATGGATCTGGTAAATGTTTGACACAAAGAGATTCAGGAGGAACTGAGGTGCACGTCTGTAATCATGCTGCATATCTTCTCCTCAGACGTCAGTGTCCCTGGTCCTCCAGGTCCTCCCGGTCCACCAGGATCTCCAGGCTACGCTAACATGGTAAGATGGCTAATCCAAAGCGCTGGAAAGCACCGGAAAGCACCGGCAGTGACGTTGTGACGGTGTGTGGTCAGGTGACGACCTTCAAGACCGTCAAGGCTCTTACCAGAGAGACCCAGAGAGCTGCTGAGGGAACCCTGGCGTACGTGTCCGAGAGAGGAGGAGAGCTGTACATCAGGGCCCGCAACGGGTGGCGCAAAATCCAGGTTTGTACCGCAGATTTACATTCCTCTGAGCTGCCGTCTCAACTGGACACCTGGCATTGGATGGCGTCTGAGAGTTACAGCTGGAAAAATGCCACTGGGTTTTACCCATTACTCACATCAAAAGTCAAATGTGAAACTTTCAGATTTTAATTCTGAAAAAAATGATAAATACCCTGCGTTTTTATTCCCTCCCCAGTCGTCCTCTAATTGGTGTTGGTCTCATAAAATACATTATTTTTTTAAGGTTGTGGCTTTAGTCATTTGTCCTCTGTTCTTTGTTCTATTTATTTTTCGTCTTCTTGTGAGACTGGATGTGCATTTGTGATTTTGCTGAATCAGCTCTATAATCCTCCCATAATATCACAGTAAAAATGACTGTGAACAGCTTCGGTCTGTTCGTGATGACTGGAAACACTTTTCTCATAAAATGATAAACATCCTCACATTTGTTTTTGTTTTTTTTGTTTTTTTTTTTGTTTTTTTTTTAGCTTGGAGAGCTGATTCAAAACGGAGCTTCCTCATCAGAAGCGTCTCAGGCTCTGAGCAGAGCGGGGGATTGGAGCAGACCACAAAGAGTTCACAGCCAGGTTCACACAAACACACACATATACACACACACACTGTTACTTGTTTTTATCCGGAAATTTTGCGCATGCGCACAACACTGGAGGGCAAAAAGACTATTCTTCTACATGCTACCCGTAGCCGCGCTGCTGCGGTAGAACAATTTCTTGAACTAAATTAAATCTGGAGATGTAGATGTTATTAATTTAGTGCAGTGAGTCTCAGGAAAGGGACAAACGGCACCAAAGAACTGTTAAAAATACTTCGAAACCACTCGTTGCCATAGCAATTGATTCAACACACACACACACACACACAAAAAACAACGCTCAAATATTTCCCACACAAAGAACATAACATTAAGTTTGTTACAGTGTTATGTTTTTAGGCTTGATGTTTATTTTGCGATTAGTAATAAGTGACCGCTGTGGTTGGTTAGCTACCGCTCTGTTACTGCTCTACTGATGAAATGTCAGTTTCTTTAGTTTGTAACTGAACCAAAACACACCGAATCACATCTACATGTTCCGGTTGTCGAAATCAAACATGAATAACTGAACTACTTCCATCTCACTCACTATTTCTGTTCTTAATTAAAACGTTTTACTGATCTTGTCATCTAGTTGGCAAAACACTGCGTCCCTTTTTTACATATATATGAGGCGTACATTTTACTCGTTAAACCTTAACGCTTAATATTGACAACTTAACAGCTAAAAGCTTTGGTTGTTGTTGTGGAGCAGCTTTCTGCCCTCCAGCAGGGAGGTGGGGGCGGGACCTTGACGTCACGCTGCGTAAACCGCCGGTTTTCGTTGTTTCTGTTGTTCAGGAACTGCAGGACGGCAGCAGGGGATACCAGCCCAGCTACAATATCTTGCCACAGACCATTGAGTCCGTACCTGGAGTGAGTGGAACAAATGCCGCACTGAATCGTCTTCGCCTTTCCCTACCGCTTATGTCGCCTCCTCTTTGCCTCCTTGTCTGAATTTAGCTCCATCTCGTGGCGCTGAATGCTCCGCTCAAAGGCGACATGCGCGGCATTCGTGGGGCAGACTTCCAGTGCTACCAGCAGGCGCGTTCCGTGGGGCTTACCGCCACCTACAGGGCCTTCCTGTCATCACACCTCCAGGACTTGGCGACCATAGTACGGAAGGCTGACCGCAACAACCTGCCGGTGGTTAATCTGAGGGTGAGGAAATGCTCTTCTTAGTCCAGGTTTTTTTTTTATTTTTTTATTTTTTTTTTTAGATTTTTGGTTTCTTGTACTATATATATATTTTTTTTTAAATGACTGCTATAAATTCATTGTATTTTCAAATGTATTTTTCCCCCCACTTCTCTCAGGGGGAAATATTGTTCAGCACTTGGGCCTCCATATTCTCTGAGAATGCGGGCATGTTCAACCCGTTGACACCCATTTATTCTTTCGATGGACGCAACATAATGACCGAGCCAGCATGGTGAGTGGATGTTAGCATATACTGCTAATGGAAAGCCACAGCAGAGAAAATGTGAGGTAGTACATGTGGAAGACTAAAGATATCAATAATCCAGAAGAGTCATTTTTACTACCAACACTTTTTAACTCCAGATTATTAAACTGAAGCATAATAGAGAGAAGAAATGAAGTTTTTCCAAAGCTAAACTTGCATGAAAAACATAGTACGGTCTAAGGATGCGCCGATTTATCGGCCAGTCGATCTGTCGGACCAATTTCTTTCATTTTGTGATTGACGATCAGTCGATACATGTGAAGCCAATCTTATCCACCAATATTATCGACCTCACTAAAGATCTAAAAATCACCCACTGACCTCTTCTGCTCTCCCGTGTGAAAGGTTCGACTGATAGAACGGCCCACCATGTTAACGTTTGCATTTAACAATAGTCCCCCGGCTGTTACCAAGTCAGCAACTTTTTTGCTATCTTTAGCAACATTTCAGACTAAATTAAATTGGCCAAAATCGGAATCGGCGAGTCAGTCTTTTTAAAAATCGGTAATCTGCGATTGGCCAGAAAAACTGCAATCGGTGCACTGCCAGTATAGTCATTATACCAGTTTATAAGTAGAATTGAATAGATATGGATATAAATGAGTAAGGAATTGAGAAGAAATGTAAAAATGGAGGTAACAAACATATGTTCTGCTTAGTGGCACATAAGTGAAGAAATAAACAACAAACTTAGTAAGTAAATTGGTAAGATAGTTTCGACGGGTTAGTAAGTAACTGAACAGACACTGGATGTAGGGCAGGTAAATACATAAGTAAACAAATAAATAAGTTGGGCAAGTAAATAACTGACTTAGTAAATAAGAAAATATAGCAAGTAGGTAATTAATTAAAAAACAGGCAACTTATTAAATAAGTTAAATTTAATAACAAGAGAATAGAGTGATTTTTTTCCCCCTTTGAGCTAAGTATGTTTTTTTAGTTTCCACCTTAAAATATAGATTAAAAAAAAATTACACGGTGAATATAATCCGTTCAACTGATGAAAAGTTAAGAGGGAGAGCATTTCAGTTCTGACTGCTGCTGTGTCCCGCTTCTGCCCCCTGCAGGCCGGAGAAGCTGGTGTGGCACGGCTCCAGCACGGTGGGCACCCGCCTGACCGCCAACTACTGCGAGGCGTGGCGGACGGGCGACATGGCGGTGACGGGCCAGGCGGCGCTGCTGCAGACGGGCCGGCTGCTGGGACAACACCCCCGCTCCTGCTCCAACCACTACGTGGTGCTGTGTATAGAGAACACATACGTGGGAAACACACCCCAAAGGAGAACCTGAAGAAACACACACACACACACACACACACACACACACACACACACACACACACACACACACACATATTAACACACATGCAGGCATGTTGAAAGTGGGAAATATGATTGGGGGGAAAAACACATTTAGGCACATGAAACACACACATAGATACATGTTGTTATTGTTTTGTTTTTGTGTTTAGTTCCCACCTGAAAGGCGGTGTGAGACAGCAGCTCAACATGTCCATCCATATCTAGAGCTCAGTTATTTTTGTAGTCTCTAACAGAGTAAAAAATAAAATAAATATATAATAAAAAATAGGAAAAAAAAAAAACATTCTCAGTGTTTGAGGGCTGCCAGCTTTACGTTGTTTCTGGGGCTTCTTTGTTTTCCTGTTCTACAGGCAAACTAGTGGAGAAACGTAGCAGAACTGCTGTAAAATAAACCACAGAGTCACTGGTCTGGTCTGATAAGACAAAGTTTCCTTTTTCCTGTTTTCAAACTAAAGTGAAGTTTCTGACGAGACATGCAGCGATATCGGACAAAAAGAGAATCCTCATGTAGGATGACGACACAGTCATCCTACATTTATAACTCCAAAAGTAAAAAACAAAAAAAAAAGTCATAAAATATATTGCTTCTCTTGCAGAAGCTTATTCTCAAAAAATAAAAATAAAAAATCAAACCAAAACTTCTACAAAATATGTTTGTTTTTTTTTTCAACATTTTTCCCCCCCAAAAAAATTAGACAAAATTTTTTGAAAAAAGATTTTCTAAAAAAATAAAATAAAATAAAAATTAGAAGATTTTTTCTAAAATATTTTTTTTCTAGAAAAAAATTAGAGCAAATGTTCCACTTCTAAAAAACATTGTCAAAAATTATTTTTTAAGCAAATTTATGTACTGCATCTATTGACATTCTAATGGTAACATAATCATTTTGTGATTACTTAACATTTTCAGATTGACTACTGAAGGGTAATAAGTTTGACCCAGTCCTCTATTCAAAATAAGAAAGACAGCAGAACATCCGATTCGACTATTGATCTTCCCGGAACAAGGAAACGGCTACGATAAAGTGGATGTTCATCTAAATTTGCCAATATCTCTATTAGTTCACCTATTAGAAAATGAAACAGACTGTGATTTTCTTGAATTTATACATTAGTATGTCCTAGTAGGAAAACATAGCTAGCATTCATTCACATGTTGCTGTTTGAAGTTGGAACTTGTACGTGTTTGTTGACATTGTCCAGTTGTTTGTTTCTTGTAATACTGTAGACATCTTTTTCTTTTTTTAAATGAATCACACTAAATGACTGATAATCTCCTCACCACGCTTTGATTGAAATGTTCTGCCTGTAAACTTGACTGTTAGTTGTTCTACTGTCTGTATCTTCTGATGAAACAAAAACTTGACTTTCTTGTACTTACCTTCTGGTGCTCACTAAATAAAGTGTCTGATTTTTTACTTTTTGGTTTTTTTGGGGGGTTTTTTATAAGCAGTGACTCTTTTGTTGAGTAGAAAACTTGCTTCTAAATAAGTTGGAATACAATCGCATAGATCCGTTTGTATGTTGTGGCCCTTAGCAATCTTAATCCATTTTGCATCTTTTTTTTCATCCACATTTTCCTTCCACTCAACTTTCTATTAATATTTGTAGATACAGCACTCTAAACAACAGTCACGTTTTGAGGCTCGTCTTTGAGGGTTATAAGTGAAAAGTCACTGCCATGTCCATTTTTTTGGAGAATGACGCCAAAGCATATTTGGTCACTTTGGATGCTTGAAATTTAGAATTTTGTACTGTGATTTTTTTTGGACAAAGTTTTGAGAAACTTAGAATTTTTTTTCTAACAAATTTCTCAGATTTTTCAAGCAAATATTTTGACCTCTAATTTAGAATTTTCAACTTCTCAAACATTTTGTGTCCAAAAATTTTTTTTCATAGAAAAACTAAGTTTTGTGAAATTCAGAAATTAAGAATAATAAAATTTTCTACTAAAATTTGAGTTTTGTCGAGCAAAGTATTGACTTTCTTGAAAATATGAAAATTTGAAATTAAAAAATTGGCAAAGAGTGTTTGAAAAAAGTGCAGTTTAAATATAATTCATATAAATAATATTTATTAATAAGAGTGATACTTTATAAAAGCATTAGAGTTGAATGATTGAAACTTTATTTTGTTTCTTTCTGCATCTGTACTTTTTATCTCATTTTTAATGTGTTTTATTTTGATTTTATTCTTTTTAGTTTAATTCTATTTTACTTTATTCTACAGCAAATTTGCAACTTTTCACACTTAAACTTATTTGTTTTCTTCCGAAAAATGTCAGATTTTTTTTCTAGCAAATTTTTGGCTTTGCAAACTTAGAAATTGTGTTTTTCCTTAATAAAAAATGAATTATTTCCCTTTTGTCTTATACTGAAGAATAAGCTGTAAACCACAATTATCAAACACAACTGCAGTAACTATTTAAAAGTATCATTTTGTCTATGATAAATCCATAAACTGAATCCCTCTCACTTTTGAATGGAATTTCTTAAAAGATTTTCCTCGATAAAGGATGTACTTGTAATTCATAAAGCGAAATATGACATTTGTCCACCAGGTGGGGTAAGTCCAAGTTTGGATAGAAAAGCGCATGCGTGTTTTTTTTTCCTTGTTATTCAACAAACATGTCTGCCTCCTGTCTGACGGCACTCAGGGCATCTCTGACAGGTAAAACCTTTTTATCCTTAACTGGTATACATTCAGGACAGACAATATACTTTTTTTTTGTATTAGGACTAGATATTACCAGGGTAACATAATTTATCTTGTATTACTTTCGTAGCTTGTTTGTATTGTTTTTAACTGACTTAATTCCTGTTCCTGCTGTAAACATATTTTTTGCTGAAGAAACCGTGATAATGGATTTAGCGCAAAGTTAAAAAACTGGATTCGTCTTCCAGCTTTTCACAGAGGTTCCTGCCGGTGGCTCCTCGTGCACTACGCTCGTCTGACCCCGATAGTGTGTCACCGTTTGCGGCTTCATGTCTCCCCCACCGCCGGGCTGTCCAGCTCCAGGATCGAGCCGACACAGAGCTCCGACGCAGCCGACAAGGTTGCAGACAGACTCGGTCAGGAAGAGCCGGAAGGTCCGGAGTATATCCCCAGGAAGAAGGCCAAGAACCCTATGTTGAAGTTAGGATATGCTTGGTGAGCACTTCCTGTTTATACCTCACGTCTTTACTCCACGTAAAGACGTGATTATTTTCCCCAAATATTTTACGGAGAAACGAAGAAATCGCAGTTCATTCATCATTAATAGAACTATTTGTCCATTTTTCTGTGACGTATTAAAAATATGCTAATTCAGCCCACTCTCCTCCCTGTCTGGCCATATGGATAAAAAGCGGGGCAGAGAGAGAAAGATGATGTCACAATAACAAATTTTGCTGGATGGTAAATTGTCCCTGAAGTTATCGAGGTAAACGATAACGATATTTTTGTTTTGAGACAATTTTCTAGTATTATGATGATAATTGCATGGTAAGGCAACAGTACATTACAAAATAAAACAAACATACATTTATTAAATGAATTAAGTCTCTTTGAACAAAATTATCCTTCAAAAAAGGGTTAAAGGGCCAATACACCAGACTGAAGTCAATCAGTTTTTGGTAAAAAGAGAGAGAAAAGAGAAAAACGATAACTCATGCAAATGGAAATTACTAAGCTCGTTTTAATTTATCAAGCAATTGATTTATTGCCAATGGCTGCTGGCCTACTAATCAGCTGCTTCCATTTGAAAAAGCAATACATTGTTGCCACGTTTACACATCATTACAACTGTCTGATATCCCAGATTATCACAGTAGCTTCAATGAGACTTTTGCAATAATGACAATAAAATGAAAAAAAGAAATAAGATTTCAATATTGGTTGATGGCCTAAAATTCTGCTGATTAGTTTGCATCATTTCTTTGATAACATCTAAAATAGCTGCTGTTGCATCGGTTCTACATTGCTTTTTCTGTTCATGCTGTGGATTGCGACCAGTTTTTATTTACAGTAGGAATAGCTTTTGTTTTACAGTCGACACACTATATCTGAAAGTTTGATTTGATCTGCCTGGTAGCTTTAAAGAAACAAGTGGCGGACAGGAAGTAGGTCATTGTACAGAAATGGTCGTTTCTGGCGAATTTGACAATAGGAAACCTCACGGGCTTGACCAAAAATATCTCCCCTCTACTCCAGGATGATCGGACTCCCCGCAGGGATCATCGGCTTCGTTCTGGCCAAGAGACAAGTGGACAAAAACCGCCTGAAGCAGCTGAAGATCAGACAGAGGATGAAACGATCCAACGAGGGTGAATACGACGGGAGCCGATATCGCCAGCACGCCAAGCTGGACCGGTGACGTGTAAATCCCGTCACGCCCCAAGAGACGCGAGGACTTCTGCCTAAAGCCACGTGGAGAAAAACTGATTTCATGAAAAAGCTACATGTAAACAATAAGCACTACCGGGTGTAAACAAAAGGAAACAGTTTATTTCATATGACAATGCAAACGTTATCTTCAGGAGCGATGTGTATTTACACCAACTGTGTGGTCTTTACATGCTGAGTGTTTGACACTGTTGCTTTAATAAAAGGATTACATGCAGCAGCAGCTGGGTGCGGTCGGGAAAAATCAGGAGTTTTTTTTTTTTTTTTCCCCCCCCTCCAGCTGAAACATTTCACTGGTTGTTTGGGAGGAGACTCCACCCTGCTGGCTCAGGGAGGAGTTCTGACCTGATCTGACTGAGTCACAACAGGACATCTTATATAATGAAGTAGTTTAAGAAAAAAAAAATTGCCATGGATTTTGCTTATATTCAGATCAGTAAGTTGATGCAAAAAAAAAAAAAAGACAGCAGCTATCTACAGTGAATCTCATGCCAACACACCCCTGTTAAAATGCCGAGTTGTGTGACAGAAAAATATGAGCTGTTATTATTTCGACGTCTTTTTTCCCACCTCTCATGCGACATACCCTGTGAGATTCAACTGGAAAACAAAACGCATTATGAGGAAACTCCAATCTAAGGCTGTATAAACGAAAGAAAAATTAGCCTTTGTTCACAATCCAAAAGAACACTCCCACAGTGAAGCACGGTGGTGGCAGCATTATGTTCTCAGGTTGCTTTTCTTCAGATGGAAATGAGGTTTTTGTTAAGGTGGAATTATGAACAATTCAAACCTTCAGGTTGCCTAGGAAGCTGAAGATGAGGGATCTTTATTTTTTAGCATTTGATGTATCCAGGGCCGGATGTACGAGGGCCCCTAAGGTTTACCTTCCATTAAGAAAAAAAATTAACGCAAATTACAGTATCAATATGAATGTATTAACGGATGCATTGTAAGCTCAATACGACAAAGCCAATAATTAAACATTGTTCCCAAACAAATCGACAACTTATCCAAGATATGAATATTGTTTATACTCATGGAAACCCCACAATATTAATACAAGTCACCTAATTTGGGACAATGAGTTTTATATAATGTATGATGTTTGCAAAACATTCATTCATTTAAAAAATAAATTGGGAGGCGCCCTCAAACTGTAGCCCTGGGCTAGTGCCTCTGTAAACCCTTTATAAACTATCTCACGATAAATCTAGAGAACATGTAACAGATCTGCAGAAAACAGTGAAATATGATGGCAGTTACGTTATATTTTGTAATTTATATTTTTGTTTTCCAACCGAATTCTTGACATGTGGCATATTAAAAAGGTAGGAAAAGTTTTAAAATGGATCTATAATGCTTTACTTGATATAAATGTGGCATTTAAACAGAGGTGTTTATCATCACTAGATGACAAGTGCATAGTATAAATATGTATATTACAAGTATAAAAGTAGTTTTCATAGCTCCCTACATGGTAACAAAAATCAGATTGAGCCACTTGATTCTTTCCCTGCATTGGTTCAATAGCTTAATAAATGCTATGATATATTTTTATATTTTAGTAAAAAAAAAAGAAAAAAAAAAAGGTAAAAGTTGTAACAGAGAAAAAAGCAATGTTTTGCTTTCCAGCACCCATCCGGAACGCGCAGCCTCATTTGGTGACGGATCCGATAATCTGCAGCAGGAACAGGAAGATCTGGACGATGTCCACGTAGATGGACAGCGCGGCAAAGACGTACTCCTCTGGACTGATGGAGTGCTTCCTGTTTCCTATCAGGAGCTGAGTGTGATATGCCAGGAACTACAAACACACACAGATGCATTAACAGCAAGACAGTAGGAAGGCAGGGAGTAAAATCATTTAAAGGAAAAAAAGAAACACTCACCAGAGTGAACACTACGGCTCCTATCGCCGCGTACAGCATGTGAAGCCAATACATCTGCAAGACAAGTGTCAGTTAGGAGAACCTGAAGCCCGATAGGTTCTGCTTATGAAATCTTTTTTTTTACCCTGACGTAAACTCAGACTCACATATTTGAAGGAAAGCACGATGGCTGTGATTATGCCGGTCACAAACATGACAATCCCGAGGACACAGAAGAGGCCCTGGCACTTTGTGAAATCCACCTGGAGGGTGAAACCAGAAACCGGCCGGTTAAAAATGTGTTCCTGAAGCAGCTTCGTAAAGCAGAAACACACACACACCTTTGTCTGGAAACAGAAGACTGTGACAGCGATGCACACAACAGCAGTGATTCCGAGAGCCAGAAACACAGCTTTTGTGTTGTAGTAACTAAAACCGAAAAGAAACTGGATTAGTACTCAGGATAAAAATGGGCTTTTACTGTTTGGTGTTTTTTCTTACCTCGAGATAGTTCCAGTCATGTAAGACAGAGCCAGAGTCTGAGACAGAGGGGGGGAAGAATATAAAAGGATGAACAACAATGTACTGTGAAGTTTTTATAAACGCTGGAGAAACTAACCGATCATAAAACTAAAACACGTTATTTGATTTGTAAAAGAAAACGCTTGCTGAGTTTGTTCACATTTTGTCACGTTACAACAACCTTCAACTTATTTTATTAAGATTTTTTTTCTATTTTTCAACAAACACAAAGTTGTACATGGTTGAGAAGAGGAAGAAAAATTCAAGACAGTTTGACTTTTTTTTTTTTGAAGATACAATCTGAATGTGTTGTTATCCAATAGTTTATTGCTGCTCTGTTTTGAACATCTAGACACTGAAACCTTCATTTCTTCTTTCCAGAAACTCAAGAGGTTTGAATCTGAACAGCATTTTTTTTTCCCCAAGTGTTTTGAAATGTTTATTTGAATCCATCAGTGTCTTATCTCTGGCTCAAAAATAAAAAAAGAACTTACAGCTTTAAATAGAAATGTAATAACAAATGCTGGTTTTATCTGTTTGGTTTTTTTTTTTTACATGTAATAAGTTGATTTCCCATGTCAAATACCAGTGATGCTATTTTTAGATATTTTTTTACACTAAACTGGAAACTATGTGCTTCCCAAAATTTTCCACAAATTGCCACATCATCCCCTGAAATCACACAGAAAATTGGATTCTTTAAAAATGACATCAAATTTCCTGAAGCAGACGTTTATAAAAATTCAACGTTTTTATTTATTTTTTTTTTAAAGGTTATGTAACATTTGTGGCTCTAAACGAGTGCTGCTTCGCTGTACTGAGGGCAAATATGGCATTCAGATAGCATTCACAATCGTGAATATGTTTCACAAACAAAAATGTGCAACTTTGTGTTGTTCTATTACACTAAATTCTAAAAAAAAAAACTAAATCTATACAGCCATATGCAAAGCACAGTCAGTCTGGTGACATGGGAGAAAAGAAAGGAAAAATTGTGGCCATGACTTGTGGGAACGACTTGTTTAATTTGTGACCACAACTTAATTATAACAACTCATGGTGACGAGTTTTTTGCTTTTTTTTCTCTTGTCGGCAGACGATCTTCGTAGTAAAGTGACAAAATGTCACGTCGTTTCTACCGATGTGGCACCGCTGAGTGAGAGAGCTGCATCATTTTGCTGGTTGAGTAGATTAAACGGAGATAACGAAGCAAAGCTCAAACTGTCAGCAGGGAGGCTGCTGCTGAGTCACGGCTAAACCTCTAGCATGAAGGCTACGCTGGTCGAAGAACGCTGGAAACCTTTACGTAGAGCGCTTCTACGGTTGAATCTAAGAATAAACTCTAGGTCACTCCAGGAAGGTGATTCCTGTTTCTGATGACAAACTGTGAGAAGATGAACTCACAAAGATCAGCAGCAGAATAATGTTCCATGGGAACTTCCTCCTGAAGAGGTAAAAATGTAAACAGGGCAGCTTTAGTACTTAGCGGTTATTATTTACACGAATGTTTATTTTCCTATAAAACTCACCGTGGGCCTTTACAGCAAACCAACACAAGGTGGGTGATGAAATATACAGCACTTTAAATTAAACAAACACAATAATTAACATTCACTTTTCTTCCAGCATACTGCTTTAAAGCATGGAAAAAAAAAAAAAAAAAAAAAAAAAAGGAAGAAAGGCTTACTATGATGCCCAATACACAGCCTGGTTTCTCCTTACAAAATCTCTGACCGGTGAACTGTGGGGAAACGGAAGCGGTTAGCATTAGCATCAGGTGACGCTCCGATGGCGATGAACAATAGCTGCTGATGCGTACTCACACGAAGGTGAATATGGCAACGATGGCTGTGGTGACGAGGAGCTGGGAGGCCAGGATCATGTAAACCTGAAACACAGAGAGGGAAACCGTTCTACTGCAGGCTGGAAGAGCAGCCAATCAGAAGAGGTCACGCTTTGTTTTACAGAAAAAAAAAAAAAAAAAGAAGAAATGAAGTAAAAGTTTGCGTGAAGCGGTGTACAGTGAAATTCATCTGACAACATGAAAAACGGCACTTAGTATCATCCATAAAGAAGTATGAATAATATAACGTCCTGTTAATGGTTTGTTGATGCACTTACAGCACTTAGTGTACGATACCGTAACTCAGTGCCTATTGTAGGACCACTGTTCATCAGCTTTTCATGGTATTACAAGTATTTTCAGTTTTGGACATGAAACTGTACAACATTAGCCAGAAGAAAGAAAAGTTGGCAACTTTCGGGTTTCTCCCAGTGTATTGTAAGCCATCAGGCTTACAATACACCCCCACCAAGCTAAGCATCATTTATTTGCTTATTATACTTTTATATATATATATATATATATATATATATATATATATATAATTCACTAAAGAGATATACATCTCTTTGGCAAAAGTTTTTTTTTAATTATTTTTATTATTCACACAAACTCAATAACCCAGACTTTCATTAGGATGAAACAACTACAGTACAAAAAAAAATCATATTTAATTTAATTGGATTTTTTAAAATGTTTTTCTTTTTTGAGGCCTTATAGTTGGTGTTTAGGTGTTGTTAATAACGTCTTCCAAAAACACATAATCCCCTGGTCGCATTTTCAAATTTCCTGTCAGCTTTAAACATTTTTAACTCAAAGACATGGCCTCGCGTCCCTACCACTGGGCTCAGCTCGTTTTAGACTTATAACAAAACAACAACTACTTTTTATATTTTCGAAGAGGGGTCACATATATTATCTGAAAATCTAACTTAAATAAATCTAATTAGAATGCTGAAGTTGATTTAGAAGCAGCAGTTCTTATTTTTGCTTTAGACATAAAGCAGGAAGTTGCTTCTGGACGTAATTCAACAGAAAGAAGAGTTTCAGGAAGTCCAACAAAACAAGACTCACTCGCAGCAAGGAAAGCTTAAAGAGAGTTCAACAGGTGACAGAATTTTTTATTTCTTCTATACTCATTCTTGATTGAAATAGGAAGAAAAATAAAATCTAAAAAAAAAAAACATCAAATTTGTGTCACTGCTGGACTTTCTTGCTCCTCTCCAAAGCAATAACATCTCGTAAACGAGCCAAGTTCCCTTGCACTCCATTTAAAACAAGCGTCTGAAGAAAAGCAAAGGGAGTATCTACTATTCTTTCGTCTAGAGCTGGAGAGCAGCTGTGTGGAAAACGCTGCGCCTACAAAACAACATGTTTGCGTAAAACAGAAACAGCTGCAGCTCGTCAGACAGCCTGGCCTGGCCTTCCTCACCCGTTCCTTACCTTTCTGATGAAGGCATGCCGAATGCTCATGTCGTCCCAGTTGCTGCCGCTCGCCGCGAACTCCTCGTCTGTTTTATTCACGGAAAAGAAGAAGAAATAAAAAGAAAAATAATGTCACTAAAATCAGAGATGAAAGGAATGCACTCAGATCAGATCACAACAAAACATGTGACGCAGCTGAAAACAGCGTAGTTCAGGAGAAAGGTTTAGAATAAAGCATTCGTGTGCTACAATGGCCCAGCTTGACACACGGAAAGCGATGCCGATTCCTCTGTTGATTCCTCTTCTTATTTCCTCTACAATGTCCTCCAGCCAAGAATGTTGAGATATGAGGGCCGTTGTAGATAGAAAAGAAAAAGAACAAATTTCCACACAAACAACATCTGAATTTTTATACAAGGATATTTCTGAGTTTGAAAGTAAAAAATAAATTGCAAGAAAAATTTGTAACTTTTGATATTAATCTCAGAAATTTTCTAGAAAAAGCATGCAAGTAAAAAATTTTAGACTTTCGGAAATTTTTAAACTCAGAAATCTCCCAAGTTTTTTTTACAGAAAATTTCTAAGATCAATCTCACCGTTTCTGAGTTTTTCTGGAAAATTTCTGATTTTTTTTTTCTTTTTTGCCAGAAATGTACTCCTCTGTTTTTTCTATCTACAATAGCCCTAATATCCCGTCGTAGCCAAGTGACCAATGACATTCGTGCTTCTGAAATTTTGCTTGGTGGTTGCTATTCAACACGAGAAAGTAGAAAAACGTTGGTCTTTTTGTGGCCGTCATGTCCCGTGTGTTGGCTTTCAACGCAAGTGGTAATCACTTTCTGATCCCTGTTGAGACCGCTACCAATGATAGACACAGAAAGCTAGCTAGCCTGTTAGCAAGGATAGATTAGCAGTTAGTTTCAGACTGCAATGAAGATACATGCGTGCAACTCAAAACTTTTGCCTGACAGAAAAGTCCTGGGGAAAAAAACATACATTTACAAGAATATATGAATATATAAGACCTGTGATTAATGTTCTATTTTAATTAGGGCTGAAACGATTCCTCGAATGATTCGAGTACCTCGATTACTAAAATTCCTCGAGGAAAATGGACCTGCCTCGAAGCTTCGTTAATTTATGTTTTATTAGTTAGCGCACCGTGTTCCGGCCGGGACTTCATTTAAACGCTAAGTCTCAGCTGCATAAAGTCCAATCTTCAAGATTGGCCCGTGGGGATTTTA
>NW_006800224.1:452465-475821 GCF_000485575.1 Poecilia formosa
CAATATTTCATTTTATAATTTTTTTTATCCGATTACTCGATTAATCGTAAGAATAATCGATAGATTACTCGATTACTAAAATATTCGTTTACAACAGCCCTAATTTTAATTTATAAATTTAAGACATTTTAAGACTTTAAAGGACACAGTTTCAACAAGGTTGCTTTGTGTTGCTGATAAATTGTGGACAATTTCGAAGAAGTAAAATGCTTTGCATGTTCTGCAGGACAACAGTAAGATAAACGGCCCCTTACCTGAGCTCAGAACCCCTGATGGGATGGTGGGGGGCATGACTGGAGGCATTGGTGGTGGGGCAGGGTAGCCCGATCCTGGAGGTCCTGCAGGGTGAGGCTGTCCTGGGTACGGAGCGGCAGGATACCCCGCTGGCTGGCCCGGGTAGAGAGGGGCATTTGGGTCGCTTGGATAGGGAGCGAAAGGCTGACCCGGCTGAGGACCGCCATAGGAGGGGAAGCCATAAGAAGGTGGAGGCGGGTAGCCCCCGCCCTGAGGTGGGTACATCGGACCATGGGAGTTCTCATACCCTGGAGGGTAGTCTGACCTGGACATGACGCCTGTTGAGGAGGAAGAGGAATCAAAGAATCCTCATTGTAGTTTGTTGTTATTTTTTACACTGTGGAGGTCTCAGAAAATTACGACTTTATTCTGATTATATCCTCATAATATTCTGGTAATATCATAACTATTCTTGTGATTAAAAAAAAAAAAGTCTTATTTCGTCGCAGAGTTGACCTGAATTCAAAGTCCAAATGAACAGAAGCTGTAAAACACACTTGTCAAACAAGATGGCGGTCAAGCTGACATCACTCTGAAATACGAAAACCCAAACCTTAAAAAAAAACAAACAAAAAAAAAACAATCAACATTTCCAAGATATTAAATCTTGAAAAACAAAAATTCCATAAGATCATTAACACCAAATTATTGTCCAGTTCTAGACCTGTGTGATGCTATAAAAATATGGTACTGCAATGATGTTGATAGTGAATAAGCCAAATTTAGCACACTACCCTCCTCCTTTATCATGACCACAACATCTCCCACCCTCTTCCTCTCATATATGCTTTATCAGGAGGGGGAGTTCACTTACACAGCAACTGAAACTACCTAGTCGAACTTCAGCGACTCTTTATATGTAGAAACGTTCCTTTCTGGCCGACGTTCATGTGTAACTAGAAGCAGACTGTGCTTCGCTCCTCAGACCTCTCTTCTCTGTCTTTAGAGGAAAGCAGAACAAAGTCCGGCCTTAACGAGAAGGCCTGTAACCCATCAGCCTGGTGGATTCCCCCATGAGACCCTGCTACATTATTAAGACACTAATAATATCCTTGCTTTTCCCTACGGACCAAATTAATCATGGAAATCCAAATACTTAGATATAAACTGATAAAAAACAGAGTCCAACTCAAGCCCAGCTGTGTGACTGTGTGTGTGCGCGTGCGTGTGTGTGCGTGTGTGTGTGTAAAGATTTTATTTAACACTTCAACACGCTGAGCGACATCCTAATGGATGTGGACACGAATAAGCATGTGGTTAATTAAAAACACATGGACCTCCAATAAAATCTTTTAAAAAAGGGGGGAAAAATTTAGCAAAGCCTGAAATATCATTTAAACTAACAAGCAGAGCCACCTATTAAAAAGAACAGATTAGTGGGTGGTTTTCCTATTTACATGTTGGCGTCTAAATTCATTTTTAACAGGGCTTTTAGGGGGAAAATACACACACACACAGCTGTCGTGACATCACGGTGCACTGCCAGGCAACCACCGGACACAAAACAGTCGCTGGAATTGGAAAAGCGCGGTCACAGAACAAGCTGCAGAGCTGCAGCTTGTTCTGGTTGGTTCCTGGAATCAGACGGAGAGGAGCGTCAGGTTTCGCTTCTAGACGAGTTTGAGCAACAGGGCGGAGCTTCAAACTTGTTGCAAACCATATCAGTCAGTATTTCATGAGGTTTTCTGTCTTTTTTTTTTTTTTAAATAAAAGCACCACAATAAGCCGAAGTCATGTGGTTCTGAGTCATGATGACTCGGGAACAAGCGAACGTGCAACATTTAAAAGAAAACTCTCCTACTTCCCGTCCAATAAAATCCATTTCCTCAATCTGATTAAATATTAAAAAAAAAAAAAAAAAAAGATCAGCCATGTTTCCTAAGATTATTAAAATATCCAGTCAAAACAATAATCTTTAAGGCTACTGTGTTACAACGTCGCATACAAATGATTCTGGTGTGGAATAATTGCTAAAACTGTGTTTAAATTTAAGAAAACGTACAGAAATAATTTTCCAATCAACTACAAGTAGGTTGGATTATGGTTGTTGTCGTTACACGTTTGTCTACAGACTCTTGGAGATTTATTTAAGAAAAATATCCAGGAAAGATGGCAATGTTTTTATTGTGATGTTGCTTTAGGCATAGAAATAAGAAGCACATGCTTCTATCTACACTTTAGTTGCCATTGACAGGAACTTAAATTTTGCTTGAGTATTTCTGCACTAGTTTTGTCCTTGTTTTTTATTAAAGCATTTTGTGTTTTTCCTATTTTTTTTTTTTTACATGTGTATGGAAAGATTAAAAATAGCCTAAATTAATAAATAAATCTGATCTTTTCAATATTTGGAAAGTGGCTATTTGGAATGACAAAATGTCATCTCAATAGTATAGTTACTAATTTAACGGATTCGTAAGCAATTTAGGAAACTAGTTACCAATTTACTAATTAGTAAAACAGGAATCTATTTTGTGTTAAAGGTAAATTAACACAGGAAAAATTTTATTTTTATTGTCCAGGTTTTTAGCTATAGCTAACAAACAGCTATAGAGAGTTGAAGTTTTTTTCATGAATGAGGAGTAGCAATATCTAAGGCATTAATGAAGATGTTTTTTTTCTATAACCTGAATTTACATTTCATGTCAAACCAATTAGTGTCAAATTTGAGATTCAAAATAAAAAGTTTTTCTATCAAAGACATACCTCTATGTTTATGTTTTTAAACTAATTATGCATTTTGTGTTTTGGATGATTGTCAGAAAAAGTTCATTTCTGTGTCACAAACACTCCCCAGCTTTGTTGGGATGTTGTTGAAGTAGTTCTTCTCTTACTCGTGTACAATTTTTGGGTACTCCACCCACCTCTGTGTCCTTTATGGAGTGAACCAACTAGGCTAAAAGCCTTTATTTTCTTGTTTTTAAGCCATTCGTAGGTGGATTTACTGGTACCTTTTGAATAATGGTCCTGCTGTATAACCCGCTTAGAGTCAGAAACTGATGAATGGACGTTCACCTCCAGGATTATATAAATAGATGCTATATTCTCCCCCAACTCAGGCAAGTGGACTTGTGGTTCCTTAGCTGTCACAGGTTCTTTTGTGAATTCCTGGATGAGTTTTCAATGTGCTCTCAGAGTAATACTGAAAGGTCAGTGAGGCCAAAGACATTCACCACTCCTCCATGTTTTGATGATAATGGCTCTGTAACTCTTTTCAGACTGACAAATGTAAATTTCATTCAAATCTTTCAGCCTATTTAACACCGTTGGATAGGTCCACTTATACATATTTTATCCTACAGATTAGGTAAGGGTAATTATCAGGACTGGGTGCAGCTAGAGAAACCAAACTCATCTTTCAAAATACTGTTTTTAATCTCAGGTAATTCATGGTTTAGCATGTTGGGTACCTTTTTAAAAGTGAGGTTTGGAGAGGTTTTTTTTTAATTTGATGAAAATTATTAGAAAATTACATGTATTTACTCAAATTATATCTGTTTGCAATTCTTTCAAAAATAAAGATATTCTGCTAAAGTGTTGTCTAATCTAAGACTGGGATCAGCATACTGGCTCAGAGTCATGATGTCATGACTTACTGTGGCTCTTTAGGAAACCAGCCCTATTGTTTTCACAAAAACCAGTTCTATGAATATTTGACTCCAAACGTGTATCAAAACCAAAAGGTACGTCCCGTGTCAGGGGAAAACGTTGGTGGAAAACAGATAAATTCACACAAGAAGCAAAATGAAGCCATTAAATCTATTTCACAACGGTTTCAGGAAAGGAGACTAAACAGCTGCTGGTCGAAAGAATAACATCTTAAGTGACTTTATTTTGACTGAACCGTGGGACAAAAACATGGCTGATAAAGTTTGAGTCGGAAGGCTCGAGCGTCCTCCTCCATCCTGATTCGGAGAGCCAAACATGAAGTAACAAACGAGCCTTTCAGGTGAATCACTGAGGCGCTGTTCGCTCTCTCTGTCTCTCAGAAAACTCACCATATCAAAATTGACTCCACCGTGAATATGCAGCCCTAAAAGGCCCCATTAGCTGCCATGGAAACTACGAGGTTCAACTTACCGAATTATGAAGCGTCCAGCTGCTTCTTATATTCCCACAGTTTGTCTCCCTCGAGGTGCTCACTTCCGGTCCTTTTACAGAAGAGACAGGTCGCTTTTAAGCCCTCGAGACAGAAGCAGTCGGGCCGATGTGTAGCAACAGTGACAAGGTTTTCCACGAACTGTGGAGCGAGGACGGCTGCTGGGTGGAGTCCGGAGGAATCTGTGAAACACACCCAATACACACCCGCAGAGGGAGCAACAGGGCCTCATGTTCGACCCAGGGTCAGTTACATTATCACTAGCAGGTTTGTTTCAGAGCAGCCCACCCTGGTTTATTCCTTCGTTGACCTCCAACAGCAGTAACAATATTCCTGACTCTGATTTCTTTTTACTTTACGCTTCGATTTGAGTCATTCTAAGTATAAACCTGTGAATCTATTATTACTCTATAGTTTATGCCATGTTGTAATTAGGCTTAAAATCCATCAAATACAATTTAAGGCTTCTCGATATGGGGTTATATGACTCATCACCACCCAGGGTACAATTCCACTAGGGGGCGGAACAACCACTCGCCAAACAGGCTCTGTAATGCTACTGTAACATTACAGGGTAAAGATACTGAAATCAGTTTCTGATTTACATATACATTGTTTACATTTGTTCATCTGTAGCTTAAAATATTAAATTCTTGGACTGGCTTTTAATTCACTTTGGATTAAGACAAACATAATAAAAACATAATTGAAAGACCAGCCTGGGATAAATTGTTTAATCAGAAGGTGATTGAAAACACAGTTGTGATTTATGAAACTTTTACCCTACTTATGTCTTAACCTGAGCTGTAGCTCTGTATGTGGGAATATGACATGCTCATTTCAGTTTCTTAGGCAAATGCAGTTGCAAAACCCAAGTGAGACATCGTAGTTGCCATGTCTACCATTTAAATAAAATTAATGTAAAGAGAAATGCAAGTAATTTAGCAGTTTATGCATTGTTTTTCTCACTGTTTAGAACCTGAAGTTTATATTCAAATTACTGGCACTATGACATCAGTGTGAGACTGACATCAGAGTATGACACTGTGGCATCATGGAGACAATGTGACATCACAGAGACACTATGACATCATATACACTGACATCATAGAGAAAATGTGACATCACAGATACACTGTGACATCACAAATACACTGTGACATCACAAAGACACAGTGACATCACAAAGGCACTGTGATATCACAAGGGCACTGTGACATCACAAATACACTATGACATCACAAGGACAGTGTGACATCATAGATATACTGTGACATCATAAAGACACTGACATCGCAATGTCACACTCTGATGTCACAGTGTGGAACCGTGACACCAGAGTGCGACATTCTGATGTCACAGTGCCTCCTGCAAGGTCTTGGTTTCCCTCAGAATGATGTACAGCATGGAACAAAACGTGAAATCTCACTCATGAATGGATGTGATCAAAACATTTTTTTAAATCTTTAACCTAAAATGCTAAACACATCACTTTTGATGAGCGCATTCCTGAGACTTTGACATGCTCCACAAACCCTTTTATCAAATTATCTGCCTGTCGTCTGGCCTGTGGTGTAGATTTTTTACTATAAGATTTTTTACTAAGTTTATTATAAAAATTTTACAATAAACTTGAATGAAACAAGTAACAAAGACAGACCTTTTTTTCATGTTCTTCTTGATTTATTTAATAAATTTCAAAATATGTGAATCTGTGACAACTTTTATGTTTGATTTACCAAAATGCAAAAATTCACCTAACAAACAGAACCATTCAGAAACTCAAAGACTCGTATCCATGCACACTTGTAAACTAGAATCCAGCGCATATCAGATCATCTAATACGTAGGCACGGTTCCGGACAGTTCAACAAATCTCAAGACGAGCCTCTTGGTGAGAGTGTATTTGGGCTCTGGCATCTGCTTATTGCGTATCATAAAATGGTTGTTGACCTTCCTGTTCACACGCGTTAAGACGGTGAGTATGTCATCTCTCTTTGGGCTGTAAATAAATCAAGAAAAAGACAACAAATAAAAAAATTATTCAACCTGATTTATACAACGTAACAACACACCACCAAAACATAGTCAAGAAGACCAAGGTTGCTCCAAACCTGGAAAACTGGAAACATTTTAAAGTAGATTTTTCTGGACTGCTTTCTTTGCGCAAACTGGCTAAACTTTTACAAGTGGACACCAACTATGTTCAGGGTCAGCAAATGGCAGGTCGGGTTCTGTCCACCATTTTGCGCCTTAATGCATAGCTTAAAACCAGTTATTTCACTTCATCCCTTACATCTACTACTTTTCTTTAAGACATATGTTTTTATGTGTAAACTAATGGCTGACTTACAGACTGCTAGGTCACTAAAAAACTGTTTCCAGTGGCCTACTTAAGGAGTGTTAGAAAAAGTTTATTAAAAAGATGAAAAGAGATTGAACAGAAAATATTAACCAATGCATACCGACATGTATTCATGCTAAAATTTGTTTGTTTGGTGTTTGTCATTTTTCCATAAAGATTAGACTCACCTGTGGCTTTAAGTGTTGGAAATATTTTTTGTTTTTTGTGGGTTTTTCTTTTTACATTTCCTAATTTTCCACAGACTACTCCATAAAAAACAAACAATAAAATCACAACAAATGACAAATTCAACCTGTATTAAGTTGCTTAAAATCCAACTATGGCGGTATCACTCAAAAATTATACCGGGCCTTTGTGTGAACTGGAGCGAATACTTTACCACAATAAAACCATCTCACCTGTTAGCTGCATTTTCCAGCTCCTGGCAGAGTACCTGGATGTATATGGAGCCCTTTTCTGTGTGCCGATAAGCTTTGCTGTAAGGCACTGTGGCCATGCCAATCAAAATGTCTCCATCCTTAGAAGGACAACTTGCATCCGAGAAGACAGAATCGGATGGCGTCTCTTTGGATTGCTCATCCTGGTTTGTCTTTTGAGTTGCCGTCAGAGGCACCTCGTCCTGACATGCCTGAATGAAGAAGAGCTTGGGCTTCCCAAACAAGGAGGGGACGTTCTTGAACAGATCAAACAGATTGTCCAGTTTCACTTCCTTTCCATCAGTGCCAATGATGATGCCTCTTTCTCCATGGGACAGCACACACACCACCTTAGAGAAGATAAGAAGGAAGGGGCGGGGGGAATTATTCTAAGGTGTATCATCTCTAAGTTTGAATTGGATTTAGGTAAGTTTAGCTTAAACGGTAACAACTAATCAAATAAACTTAGAGGATTTGAGTTGTGCTGGAACAGAGGAACATCCAGCTAACAAATCTGCAGCAATTGTGTGATCCTATCAAGTCAAAATGGACCAAAAATCTCTCAGGAATGTTTCTTGTTTACGGAATTAAAGCTGCAGTATGTACATTTCATTTGAATTTTTTTTTAATTGTTGAAACTGGCACTATATCATTATAGTATGGTATGAGACGGATAATCTGTGAAAAAATTTAACTCCTCTACCTTCTCAGCGCTGACTAGAAACAACCAATCAGTGCCAGGAGGCGGGTCTTAGCGCTGTCAGTAGCAAATGCACTAGGACCCTTCCCTTAGCTCTGATTGGTTGTTTTGTCGGCACATTTCTTCAAAAGGCAATAGCAGCTTAGGGAAGAGGTGCAGGAAACCAATCTTTTCCCAGATTACCAGTCTTGTAACAAACTGTCACGACATGGTGAAAGTTTTAACAAATATGTAAAAATATATATTTTTTTCTTATAAAAGTTACATTATTGACATTAAAGGCAGTTCTAAACAAGGGGGTTTACCTTATACTAGTAAGATGCACCTAATAAAATTAGTGATGTGAGTGTATGTAATTTATATAATTTAAAACACATAAATAAAAAACTGTTGTATGCAAGAAAAAAATCCCTTACCAAGGCATCCTCTTTAGAAAAATCCCTCTTGCTCAGCTCTTTGAGCATCTCTGTAATCTTATCAGCTGTCAGGTTTGTGTGTATGATTGGAACAAAGCCGAAGCGTTTGAACAGGTTGCTTAGATTTTCTGCGTCACATAGAAGAAAAATCCAAATCAAAGCACATTTAGATTCATGACTGCAATATGCAACACATGAAACTTAATGCAAATGCATAAATCAGGACAGAAAGTTATTAAAAAAACTAGAAAAACCTACCGTCGTCCATTTTGCTTCCAAGACGTTTTCTGTATTTAGAGCCCGTGAAGTCCTCATTGCTGATGATCACACAACAACCTCGAGGATTCTGCGTCAGACTGTAGAACTCGTCTATCTACAGGACACAAGCACAGAGCCAGCTGAGACAAAGGCCTGAAAAGAACGAACAAATGGTAGAAGAAGCAACTTGGATTGTTCCAAGTTAATTACGTCTTCAGATGGCATCGTTTCCTGTTGTGCACTATGATTGTTAACGCCTCCTCCTGGACCTGAAAGACAAACAGACATAAATTGTATTCATTTATTTTAAATACAGCAACATAAAACACATCTTTGTACTTTGGTCTTTCATATACAAGCACTCTGTTTTCCTGGCTAGTTCCTTTAAGCTAAGTTTAAGTAGCTTAAATAAACTTTTAGTTTAGTTATTAGAATGACTTTCACAAAATCATGCGTTTCCAAAGCAATGAAGGTTTTCCTGGCTTTTGCTCCAAATTGCCTACGCCAATATTGTGATTAAGTATAACTGGATATGTTCAGTCTCTCCAATGCCACGTAGGAAGTAATAATTTAGGAATATGTTCTGGATTTTGGGAACTTGTTTTTACCCTTTACACCAAAAGTCTTCTTTGGATTGGGCCTTCAAGTCACATGTGGCATCTCTGGCTTTGGCCATACGTGAGTTGAGTGACAGAAAATCGGAAAGTAAGAAACTTTTGACCATGAAGAGAAAGTTATTCCTTCTAAAATGATCAAATCTCCAATTAGCCTCTTACATTGGCTAACTGTGTTTTTCCATCCGCAAAGTACAATACATTTAAATTTCAAGGGTAATGCTTTCTCCAACACCACGGTGGAGCCGGCTTTAAAGGGCATTGAGGTTGTTCATCTGCAATTTGGATGCATTCAGAGTCACATTGGGAATCTCTGGAGCCCTAAAGTCCTGGTGGCAGAAGAGAACTGTCACTTTACAACCCATTAATGGAAACGTTGGAAGACTGTATGTCAGAGCTAAATGCTCCCCGGAGTCAGAGGAGATGGATGCATTGGTCGTGTTCGCGAAGGGTCCAAATGACAGAATAAGGGACTATATTTCCAATTTTGCTGTGATAAATAACTCTGACAGGCTTGGACGTTCTGAAACTCTTGGTTTCATCTGTTGCCGCCATGTTTCTTTTCCTCCCTCCTCTTTCCTTCCTTTTAGCAAAACAGATCAAAATACAGCTTTAGGTTTTTCAATCAATTTCTTTGCTAACTATTAGATTCTGAATCAGCATTACTTACCAAAGTTCTTAAAATTAATTCATACCCTTGCATTGATAAGTTGTCTGTACTACTAATCTACAGACTCTGTATATTTAGATTATATTTTGTCTCTTTATAATCTTAATAAACAGTAGCTAAATGTCAGCTGACTCATAATAGATTAGATTTTTATCATTAAACTACTATTGTTCTTATCATAATCCTTAAATGACATGTTCATTTGTTTCTTTTTTATAAATAATCCAGAAAAAAATTGACATATCCCCAGATTTCTCTTTTAAAATGAACATCTTACTGCACAGAAAGAGCGTATTTTCAGATTGTTTTTGAAAACCACAAGGACCAATTTGACATTAAAGTCATTTTTAAAGTCAATGACAGCTCACTAATTCCTACTGTAGCAACTAAGCCTTTGAAACGACAGGCCTCGTTTCAAGGTTGGTAGCTCTCTGACTACCAACCCTGAGGCAAAACTAACAATCACAAAACTTGTGTCACTGTGCTCATGTTTACCTGTGGGAGGGAGTCTGTCTTTGTACCCTTTGACAGTTTTTGCCAGCGGTACATTATCGGTGTTGATCATGAGCTCGTGGAGTTTATCGACGTTGTCTTTAGAGATCAGACCTGCCTTCTCCATTTCAGCAAACACATTTAAAGCTGTCTGTAATATTCAGAGAAAGGAAGATTTTTTTTTTTTTAGATTTTCACAAATTTTATGAAAACTACAAAGCCCCAGCCACCACCAAGCCTGTCACAACAGAAAATTTTGGTGGACGATAAATTATCTTAGACATTGCTGCAATAAACAATCATATTGTTGTTTTGAGATCGTTTTCAAGTGTGTAATAATGCAAGGACACATTTTCAGTCTAAGGCCAGCAAGCTTTAAATTCTAATGTGCAATTAACACTGGAACTTTACATTTTAAATATCCAAAAAAAACTAAACAAAACAACAACAGAAAGATTAGATATAATAAAATGTGAAGTCTCTGTAAACAGAACAAAGTTCTTTAAAACAAGATTCAAAAAAGAGCTGAGACCGACTGAAGACTTTAGAAAGAGAGAGAATAGAGAAAAACAATAAATCATGCGATTCAAAATGATGGGAGCTCATATTAATTTATCATGTGATTAATCGAATAACTGATTTATTGTGACAGGCCAACATATCACTGAAGTACAACATAGAGATTTGAGGTAATTATTTGCTGTTGTGTGGGTGTGTTCTCACGCTGCTCTTGTCCAGTTGTCGTTTGGCGATCTGATCGTTAACTAGGAACTTCAACGTTTCCACCTTATCGTCGGTCAAATCCTCGTGTATTTTGTACAGCATCAACCTTGGGGTGAGAGCATACAAGTTCAAATAAAACAAAGTTGAAACTTATACAGCTCTGTTGTAACGTCTGGAATTCGATTTCAGTATTTTCTTTCTAGGTCTTTGTGTCTGTTTTTCTTTCTCTCCTTTCTTAAGTCCTTCATTTTGTATTTTTTCTCTTGGCTTTAGTTCCTTCCATCCTCCCTTCATGTCCTCCTTTATGTGTGCCTTTCGTATCTTTCTTGTCCTTTCTTGAATCTTTTTCACTTTCTTTGTTGTTTTCTTCCTTCCTTGTGGCCTTTTGATGTTTTTCATAAGACTTAGACTTATTATATTGTTGTTGCACAAAGGCACAACAATGAAACTGGTAACAAAATGTTGTCACCTGGCCACCGGAACACAAAGAAAAAAACACAGAAATATCACAGGTGTGCCTTTAAATACATAATTAAATATACAAATAACAATTTATTGCTAAATATATATAACTTGGCATCTTCAGACAGTCTAAGTGTTATTCCTCTTCCCTTCCTTCATTTTGCCCTTCCTTGTATCCTAATTACTTTGTTTCATTTTCTCCTTTCTGGTGTCTTTCTCGTTCTTTCTTGTGTCATTTCTCCCTGATGCCCTTTATAGGATCCTTCTTTCTTTCCATCCTTTCTTGTGCCCTGTTTTTCTTTCAATCATTCTATCATTTTTCCCTCTGGTCTTCCACTTCCATTTCTTCTTCGTGTCTTTTAAAGATTTCATATTTAGTTTGTGTCAAAAGCATAAATATCTGCCATGGATGCATGGCAAACATCAGTGTTTCCAAATTTAAAATAATCGTAAAGGCCTGAGAGCTTGGAAAAGTTCATTATGGATGTGCAGGAACCCTGCACCTCATATTCAAAGTAACAAACCACAACCTGATCAACACTGCTACATCAGTACTCTTGTTACCTGTATTCAGACAGGTAAGCAGGACAGGCGTCAGTTTCCTCCCTTTCTCTGCTGTCACTCTCCAGCATGTTGAGGAGATCTGCTCGACGGGTGGTGCGGAACAGCTCAGCGAGGAATGTGCTGTTCAGGAAACCTTTCTCCTCCAGTTTCACGAACAAGTCCCTTGCAAACTTGATCTGCGGGATGAACAACAACAAAAAAAACACACAAATAGATGATGAGAGAAACTTCAGACACACTTAAGATCTCCAAACATGTGCCGCTCACCTCCTCAAGTTGCTTTCTGTTGATGACATCGCTACACAGGAAGCATAGCTCTGCTACCTCTCTAGAGTCCAGGTCGTCGTCAATCCGAGCCAGCAGTGGCCTGTTCATCTCAGCTGTCAAAGCTGGAGCTGCTGGGGATTAAGATTACAAAAGAAATAATAATAATAAAAAAAACATAATCAGAGAGTATCTGTAAAAAGGTCCCAAAAGGAAAATTGTCTTTCATTTCCATCAGACTGATAAATTCCAGCAAGTGAGGACAATACTGACTCCCCTTTTCTGTGATGAATGACTTTAGGATTTTTTTTTAGTAACTTCTGACTTGAACTAACTCTTTGGTATGCTCCTAGAGAAATTACATGGAAATACAGCACAGTTAAACTGGAAAGAAAAACAGGAGTACTTCCGTGTTAAAGCAATTAACTCCATCATATAGACAGAGGCTGTTAGGGATTTTTGTTTTTTTTTTGGTATGTAACTTGATTATTTTTGTACTTCTGTTAGTGTGTCTTTAAATAAAGGGCAACGAAAAATGTAGTTCATGACTGATCAAAAAGTAATTTGCTAATTTAAATCAATAAGACATTTTATGTTTTACATTAATATTACACATATAAGAATTCAGCTTACGTCATAATGTCATCACTGAAAAAAACAAACTTTAAATTGTTCTTACTAAAACAATAAACTATTTCAATGATCGAAAAGGTTTTCACACCGCATTACGTATCATTGCCTGTCATGACCTAAGTTTTTAAGAACTTTGTTACCCCAGGAGAGCTACGGTGGCGAAGTTTGAAATGAACGAAGTTTAACATACTCACTGAAGCCGACGGCTGACAAGGTCAAATAAAAGCGTCGAAAAGAAGAAAAGTCTCTTCAGAAGTTGATAACTTGGTGGGGGGATTTCTTCTCGAAACAAAAACACAAAGTACCAAATTGGGTGGTGGTTATTAAAGCAGCTTTTCGCTGAGTGAAATGCGTTTCTTTCACTTTCAGAGGAAATGAGCGCATGTTTTGACTGAGCGGTAAGCAGAACGTCATTATCATTCAACATTGTAATTCCTGCCGCGTTTTCTTCAAACTACGTGACGCTTTCGTTCTTTATTTTTTCTTTTTAATTTATTTATTCTTAGAAAATTAGTCTACGACAACTTAGTTTAGAATGCTTGGTAAGCGCTCATAATATTCACCGAAACACTCCAAGCTTTTAATGTTAAAAGTACTATCTGCGTTTCCTTTTTTTGCGTTGCGAAATCAGCGGGGCAGAAGACGCAGAAACGTTCAGTAAGTACGTGAAGTTCGCCGCCATGTTGTGAGTGGCATTTGCTTCAGATATGAATAAAGAAAAAATCCTTAAAAAAATGTTCTTTCAAAGTTTTTTATTTAGTTCATGCTGTCTGAAGTAAAAGCAAAAATAGTATTAACATTTTTATATACAAGAATGGTCTTATTGCAATTATCAAGGTGGGAAAATAGTTCCAACATTTTTTTTACCAAGAAAGTGTGTCGTATCTGAGGCACATCTTAAATAGAAACTTTTTTAAATGGTTAAAAACATTTCTTGGGTCTACATCTTAAGTAAAAATAAATTCAGAAAGGCAACTTTAAAATTGCAAGTCTGCAATTTTTAAGTTTCCCTTCATACCTTAAATTCTATGTTAAAAATACAACACGACATGAACAAATAAGGTAAACTAATTAAAAATTACAAGGAAGTACATAAAAGCATTGACGGGCATGGAGTAAGAAAATAATGTTTTTAGGTGTGGGTGATGTTCCTGTTAAAGTGTTTCAGGGTGAGGGGGTTTTCGGGTTAGACTCCGGGGAATGGTAGGTGGAATAAGGAGGGAAGTATTCTCGAGCAAACTGGAAGATGTTGTCCGGTTTCACAATCAGCAAGTCCTGTATGAAATCGGACAGGAGGGCTCGGAGCTCTGGGTGCTCCCTCAGGTATGAATTGTGTTCTGCTTTCAGGAAGTCCTGCCACGGTGGGAAACGGGGATACAATTAATACTCTTCTGTTTGTTGGGAAGGTTCGTGATTACCTCGACCGACTTTAAATAAATAAGCATCCGATAATAAGCTTTTGTTTTGTAAAAACCAAACCATGGGTACCTTTTTATCCAAATACAGAGAGTATAACTGCATGTCCTCCTGCCACACCAGAGGGATCTTCATACGACCTGACACAGAGAGAAAACAAACATAGATGACTCCTCTGTCAACACTGCTCTTCTTTGCATGGGATATTTTAGGGTCTGAAGGTCATTTTGTGTCCATGCATTACATTTTTGTCCCATTCTACTTCATTTTTGTACCTGTTAAAGTATTGTGTACCAATGCTGTGAAAAAGTAATTTATATTGAAGTTTTTTGATGATCTAAAACATTGAAGTATGACCTAAAAAAGAAAAACAGAAGAAAGCTGTAAGAGGGATTTTTTTTTTTCTTTAAACAGCACTGCATTTATGCAGTTAGTTCTGGACTGGGTATTTTGCAAATGGTAGCCAATAGAATTCAAGTACCATTGTTCCTAGGTATATAAGCTTTTGAAGTCGAATTTTCTTTATTATATCTTAAATATTGTCACCTCCCTAAAATAAAGGCGTAAGTCTTTTTTTGCCCAAAGTAATTTTTATTTTTGCCTAAAACATATTTGGCAAAGAAGAAGGTGTTTTATTTTTATGTTTGTTTTTTTTGTTGTTGTTTTTTTGCCAAAAATTACTTTTGGCAAAAATGATTTTAAAATAATAATTTAGGCCATTATTTTTCTTTTTTACATATTTGCAGAATATGTGAATAATATGTGAATATGTTAAAAATGTTCACATGGAAAAATGTGTGAATAGGCAAATTTTCTGCAAATAACTGGAAGTTCAGAGAAAAATCTGCAAATCCACAAACACAGAACTGCAAATGGGCAGGAGTACACTGTATTTTCAGGTATTAAGAGATAATCATAAATAGAATGAAATGTGACATAATTTACCTGTGTCTTAAGAAGTTTTTTTTACACCTTGTTTCTGTTGATTGTGGTTCTGATACCAGCATAGAACAACTGGAATCTGATAAAATTGAGACATTATGACAAAACTAAAATAACTGAGAGGGCTCTTGTTGAAATATCTTTTTTTCAGAAGCACATAACCAAATTTCCTTTCAGAAGACTTGGAAAATGATTTTCTTTTATCACCTGACAAAGCATGCATGAAAACATCCTGTGAAGAACGGCTCATTAGCTCCATAAAGTAATGGAAGAGGTTGTGTACGAAACCAGCAAAACTACAACAAGGTGTCAACACTTTAATTATTTACCTCTGCCTTTCTTTGAAAGCTCCTGTATAAACTTCATTGTGACTGGAGATCCCACCTGTTTTCTGCTGGCCAAGTAACTAATAACAAAAAGCACATTTCAAGTAAACTAAAATCTCAATTAGATCATTTTCCAAAACGATTTTTAACAGTAGTTTTTACATGTGCAACCTATTTGTTGCAAGTCAAACTCACAGTCACGAACTCACCCGTTATCAAGGAAGTAGCAGTGCCACGTGGAATGGTCGGCATCAGCGGAACCAACCATCCTCTCAAGCCCAAATACCTCCACGGTCTCACCGCGAACCTGCATTTCTTTCACGTCCAGCTCACTCTGATTGTGCACCAAAACAGAGCAAAACATCACAGTTTACCCCAACATGCCAACGTTCTCCTGGTGCACGCGCACAGCTGTAGTTACTTACAAAAGTGGTCTGATTTATATGTAAACTTTGGTCCAAGATGATGAAGACCATGTTCTTTGGAACCTTCTTCCTCAGAGCCATGAGACGCATCAACAGCATGCTGGATCCCTCGGTGACCAGGCCACGCAAGACAGACATGGGATAAGACACACACTCCTCCTCGGTCACGTCCTTCGCTCACATTCATTCACACACACACACCAAGAAGAAATACACCCAAAGGTAATCTGACAACAGAAGGTATGCTATTGTCTGCCAGGTGTCAATACAAAGACGGGTTGATGCTAAAAATGTTTTCAAAACTATTCATAACTCTTGGCATGTCTTCAGTGTGTAAAACAGAAGAAATGTTTTGAAAATTATGGTTTTAACATGACAAAATGTGTAAAGGTTTAACTGTATGAACAACTTTCCAAAGGCACTGAAAACACGGGAAGCGACATTGTTAATTTTTACCTCTCCCATGACGGTGAATTTGTTGATCACCATCTGTTTGCCACGTTGCACCATGTGACTCCTCTTCTCAACATTGTAACTGTCGAGCTAAATGAGTTTTTAGAAAGGAGAAGCAAACTGTTAAAACAATAAACTTTGCTATAAACAGTTTGGTTATTAAAAGTAGGGACATTCAAGTTAAGCGGCTGATTAAGGCCTCCACATCACCAGGGGGCCCCCAAGAGCAAAAAAACAAGGGTGATAAAAAAAAGAACATTAAATAATGTCAACTAAATGCTATTACACATGGAAAAGCTACAAGTTAACACGTTATTTGTGTTGGTACACAAATAATAAGCTAATTTCTTCCTGGTATTGGCTGCTGCCACTGTTTGGGAAATATATGTTTGTCTGCTGATGTTACTTTTAAATAGTTAAAATAATGTGGCACATTTAAATACCACTCAGGATTTCAAAATTCAATTTATTTATAATTTGTTTTATTTTTTAGTTTGCTACTCCTGTAAGGTTAAAACCAATAGCCATAATAACACCGGTACCATGAACGCTAATAACAAATTATGCTAATAATAGGTATGTTACACACTTAGGCTGGCCTAGAAATGATGGAGCATCTGTTGTTCAACTGTTGGTATGGTTTGTGGGGGGACCCAAATGAAAATCTGCACAGGGCCCCAAAGAGGTTTGGGTCGGCCCTGAAAGGAGGTGATGTTTAAAGGGCTCACCTTGACATACTCATGGTAGTCTTCCTCCAGGACCTCCAGATCAGCGGTTAGGTAAGCTTAATAGTCAATAGTAGAAGAAGAGAAGACGTACAGTAATATACAACAAAGCACACATGGAACCATCAGTGATCACCTGATGGATAACTGATCTCACCAGTCACCGTTGTTCCACAGGGAGAGCCGTCGATAGCTCCGTGGCTCCGAGCGTGCAGAATCACGCAGGGCTCCAGGGCTCTGTGGGTGAACTCCACAGACACACTGAACTCCCCCAGGATGCCGCCACTCTCAGACATCACCATCAGAGTCTCTGAAAACACACACTTCTGCAGCTCCTCGGGCTCTGGAAGAACACACAAGCCACAGCTGACACCACCAAACACCTCTAGTAATGTTTTCCCACCCCATGTTTGCTGTTTTTAATACAGAACTGGAAGTTTGAATGTCAAACTCACCTATGGAGGTCAAGAAACTGACAGCCTCGTCTGAAGCTTGAAACTCTGCTTCAATTTTGGACTCTTCAGAAACAGCCTCGTCTGAAGCTTTGAACTCTTCTTCAGGTTTGGACTCTTCAGAAACAGCCTCGTCTGAAGCTTTGAACTCTTCTTCAGGTTTGGACTCTTCAGAAACAGCCTCGTCTGAAGCTTTGAACTCTTCTTCAGGTTTGGACTCTTCAGAAACAGCCTCGTCTGAAACGTTTAACTCTTCATATTTGAACTCGTCAGCGACAGCCTCGTCTGAAACTTTGAACTCTTCAGCGACAGCTTCCTCGGAAGCTTTTG
This sequence comes from Poecilia formosa, assembly GCF_000485575.1. Taxonomy (NCBI): domain Eukaryota; kingdom Metazoa; phylum Chordata; class Actinopteri; order Cyprinodontiformes; family Poeciliidae; genus Poecilia; species Poecilia formosa. Next base: position 470,502 of record NW_006800224.1, read on the forward strand.
ACTCTTCATATTTGAACTCTTCAGGGACAACCTCGTCTGAAGCTTTTAACTCGTCGTCATGTTTGGACTCTTCAGCGGCAGCCTCCTCTGAAGCTTCCAACTCTCCTTCAGGTTGGGACTCTGTAGTGACTGTCGGAACATCCTCCTCCTCCATTATCGACTCCATTAATGTATCGCTTTTTCTCCCTCCAGCCTTTTTACAAACTCCTCACGAACAACGGTTGAGTTGCGTCGTACCCTCCAGCTTCTGTTCGGAGACGAATTTGGGTTGTCATGGTAACGACGCCGTTTGTCAACGCGCAGCCGCAGTAGAATCCGGAAATACAGCATGTGAAACAGTTTTTCATGTATTAGGTCAATTAAAGGACAAGAAAACTGTTTTTGTTGTTGTTGTTTTTTTTGCTTGTTTGCTTTTAATTAAACATTAATGAAGCATCTACATATATATTTTTTTTCTTTTAAGGAAAAATATATATGTAGATGCTAAAATGTACTATTATTATTATTATTATTATTATTATTATTATTATTATTATTACTAATTAAAATTAATTAGGAACTGCAAGGAACTGGTGTAAAAATTACGGCGAGACACCCCGAGAGCTCTAAAAATAAACACATCTGCTACAAAACAAATATGATATGCGACAAAAATGGTGTTTTTCCATCTAATAAAATTAACTTTGTGATATGAATACTGTGATTATGCTGTTGCAATCCAATACATCTAACAAACTGCAGTACAGGATCTGGCCATTTGCTGGTACCAAAATCCTTGCAAAAACAAAGGAGGTTTGGAGAGCCATTAGTTGATCAAAGTCCAAGCAAACCATCCATTTGGCCACAATTTGAAATTTCTCAGCTTTTTTCCATTAGTTTCTTTTTCCCTCTCTTGGGTTATAAGAGTTAACCATTCTGACTTCGGTCTGCTTTCCTTGTGGGCCCATTGTTCTTGACAGAACTCATGTAGTCTGGTTTATACCTCCACAAACAAATATTTGCAAATTAAAACCATTTTATTTTAAAAATAAAATTAATGAAAATCAGAAGCTTTCCTAAATCAGTTACATTTCTTCTAAATTTGAAGACAGTAATGAAAGCTATCTTGTTTCTGTCATTATTTGCAAATAATATTTAGGCACTTGAGCAACATTGGGTTTATTATTGGGATTTCATTTTATGTAACTTGAATCTATACATGTAGGCTTGTAATACGCATGCACAATGAATATGTGCATGCATATTATAAATATGTTAAAATTGAACATTTAGTTGTTTAGTAACTCTGCTGTATAACAGAATTGGATATTTAGAACAGTAGTATATTTGGCGTGCGTATGTGTTTAATAAAGGAGACAGTAGAAAAAATAAAAGCAGACATCCACCATCACAGGGCACACCTTTGACTTTGACCCTTTTAAATTTGGTAGAGGAAAACAAAAGTTGAGACTTAAAATTTGATTGAAAAATACAGTATGCTGAGGAAATTACACACACTATACATTTTTCACACTCTTGCACATTCGCTGTCGGACTTCAAGTGAGACGTGGCGACAGAATGAGTTTCTTCCTCAGAGTGAACTTCACTTCAGGCGCCTGTTTTTTCAGGCCAACACAGATGGAGCCCTCCTTCTGGCCCACCATGTTATTTACTCGAAGCAAGATGGAATTAATGTCTTCACCACTGAAATTAGGAGGAAAAAAAAACATGTCACTGTAACTGCACATAGATTAGAACAGAAAAAAAGCTAACATCAAACATATAGAGGGCAATGGTTATACTGTTAGAAGTACAAAATGGAAAACATTTTACATGAGATTTATTAGACATAATGAGTTACCTAGGGCAGTGCAACCGCAGCTGCTCACACACCGACTGGATAAACCAGCTTCCATCTATTGGGTGTCTAAAGGACACATGATCTTCAACAGTGGATACAGCAACGAGAAAATCTGCTTCCTCAGGAATGGATGTTAAACTATCCTCCTCCACGTCTTTCTGCAACACTCCTCGTTGTATCTTGTCGCCTTGGCAGGCCTGGATCAGGAACACTTTGGGTTTGCCAGTGAGGGCTGGCTGCTTAGTGGCCACAAAATATCTTCTTATTTCCTTAATTGCAAGAGGCTGTGAGTCGACCCCACTAACTCTATGTAATGACCCGTGGCTCAGAATGCAGCAAACGAAGGCATCGCCGTGCCGAACCGGCTGCTGGGGAGCAGGGAGCCAGCGGCCACACCATTCCTGAACATCCAACTCCTGTAGCTGAAGTTGTTTCTCCTCATCATGAAGAGAAGCAAATAACTTCAGTGTCTGTTCCATCTGGTCCCTGGTTTGGTCTTTACACATCAGCACCTTAAAGCCCAGCCAGCTGAACACGTCTGCTAGACTCTCTGTGGGATTTTTAAAAAAATATTATTTAAAAAGAAAGAAATTAAACTTGACCAAACATCACAAGAGTTAAATTTTGAAAAACAAAAGGTCTGAAATGAACATACCAGCATCTTTATTTGTCCCCCTTCTCTCGTTGAGGCTGTGGAAATTCTCATTGTTTATGATCAGGCAGAGACCAACAGGCTGGCTATTCAGTTCATAAACCTCATCCTAAAACAGAGACAATGTGACACATTCAAACTCAATTCATAGCCAAGAAATGTTTTAATCAACATTTCAATACTATGCTGAGTTTATAAACCTCTTTAATATATACAGGTACATTCCAGAAAACTCAAATGAATATCATCATGACGACATCACACACAAAACACATCCACTGCCTCGTTTCCATTGAACAGCACAGAATGTATTGGTGCGGTTTAGTACGGTTTTTTATGGTCTGGCATATTCAGGACAGTTTCAATTAAAGCTGAATGATATATCAACAATATCGATACTGCCCGATTAAAGCAAAGGAAATGACAAGTGACAAAATGAAAAAAAAAGATGAGCATGGCTAATCTAACTTAAAATTCAAGGATCATGTTATGACTCACTTTTTTTTAAACAAAATTGCCAAATTAAATGAACTTTTTGGTGATATTCTAATGTACTTAGAAGGACCTGTATGTTGATAAAGCAATAGTTCCAGTTTGAATTTTTGTCACAAGCTACATTATATCAATTTTCTTAAAGTATTGAGAAATCAAGCTTGTTTTCTCATAATAACTATTTAACAATCTCATTATCTTGAGATGGCAATGCTTGATTTATTAAAATAATGAGTTAATGTCTTCATTTCAACCCACAGATCATGTCAGCATTGCTTCCCATTTGTTTAAATTGTGCAACATCCTTCATAGACCAATTTATTATAACTACAGATCATCCCTGAATCAAACAACTGAAATGGACTGAAATGCAATAACTGGTCATCTGTACCATAGCTTTTTCAAAAAAGACAAGTTTATCTGTAGCAAAAAATAACAGAAGAATAACTCAATTGAACATTTTTCAAATTATCCAAACCGAGAAAGTCAGACAAGCAAATTCAATGTCATACTTTTAAAAAGTTGTGTAGAAAAGAGGACTTCCAGACTTAAGAAGTGTAACAATATTATAATATAAATTATTCCTGAGTTACCTGAATGAATGCAGGTAAACCTATTATCTTTAATAAATCCAGGGTTAAACTGGCCTGTTAGCCACAGCGTTCTGCTGTTTCCGCACAAGGAACTCACCTTCTTCAGCCTTTTAGCCTCAGGCACCATGTCTGCTAAAAGTGAAAGCAAAAACAAACAAATGAAACCAGTTTCCTCAACCTCTAAACAATATAAGAATGCAATAAAGTGATTCCTGAATTACCACTGCAAGGTGAGGTAGCTGGAACCGGCTTGGGTAAAACATCTTGGAGCTTTATATGCTCCAGGTCAGGATACGTTTCAGCGACATCGTCGGTTTGCAGTAGCTCCAGAAAGTTTTGGCAGGTTTTTTCTCCTTTATTCATGATCTTATCCATAAGCTCTATAACGTGGCCCTCCACATGCTCTTTGTTGATGCTCCTGAGGTTGTTGTATTCCCTCAAAGTTATCAGCTTCTTCTCCTGAACTTTGTTGAGGATAAATTTGTGGTCTCCACATAAAACCTCGATGAGTTTTGTTTTATTACGCTTCAGGGTCTCTTTGGCTGACATTCCTGCAATAACTACACACGCTGATGCTCAAGTATACAAAACTTCAGAGAGCATTTACCATCTGAACCCCAAATACCTTAAAGCTGTTGCTTCGTCTGATGTCTTTTGAAGCAGGATTTCTCAAAGAAAGCAGGAAGTAACAGGTTAGCAGGTCAACGACTTACGAGTCAGAACCAGTCAGCCGAACGTCTATTTTCACACGACTTAGACGGTCCAAACATTCCGTCGTATGGGTTAAAGTCTAAAAGCTGTACTGATGGACTTTTCAAGGAAGTGAAACTCCCGCCACTTGGATAAGGACAAAGGAGACTTTTGTTAGTTACCCGTAAAATATCCTTAACCACAGTGTGGTGTTTGCTGCCCCCACATGGTAAATACTATGCAACAGGAAACAGGAGGCAGTAATTTTCACGTGTAAGTAAAGTAACAAATGGTAAGTTTACAAAAAAAAAAGAGCCTTTTAATAAAAGCCAAACTCTCACTTTACTGCGTCTTCCAGTTCTTCTAGATGTTACTTTTGCATAGTCCATAATAAGCACATTCATAAAGCATTTACACACAATTAGGTAAGTACAATTACAATAATACTGAACTGCACATTTTCAATGGCTTTCAATGAGCTAAATTTACTCCCATTATGACGTCATTACAGGCCTTGATTTCATTTGTGAGTCTCATCCCTCCATCTCCACCTGAACTCATGAGTGGAAGGTTTTCCTTTGACTAACTTTCACTTTAATCTGTTCTAAGGAAGTTTCTTATGTCCACATGTCTTAGACAATTTATAAAAAAAAATATAAATTAAAATTATGAAAATTGTAAATTAAATCAGAAGCTTTTCTAACAGTAATAAAAGTTATCTTGTTTCCATTATTGTTTGTAGATAATTTAGGCACTTGACCAACACTGGATTTATTATTGGGATTTGATTTTATGTAATTTAAATCTACACACGTAGGCTGATAACATGCATGGATAAGATTATGAGCATGTTGAAATTGAACATTTAGCAGTTGTATATTTATCATGCATATGTGTTTAACAAAAGAAAGGAGAAAAAATAAAAGTACACATCCACCATCACTGGCCACATTCCTGATTTAAATGTGGTAGAAGAAAACAAAAGTGGAGACTTAAAATTAGATTGGAAAATATGGCCTGCTAAGAAATTATACACAGTACATTTTACATGA
>NW_006800224.1:476622-479845 GCF_000485575.1 Poecilia formosa
AAAGTTCAATTTTGAAAAACAAACCAAAAAGACCATACCAGCATCTTTATTTGTCCCCCTTCTCTCTTTGACTTTGCGGTTGGGGAAATTCTCATTGTTTATGATCAGGCAGAGACCAACAGGCTGGCTATTCAGTTCATAAACCTCATCCTAAAACAGAGACAATGTGACACATTCAAACTCAATTCATAGCGAAAAAATGTTCTAATCAAAATTTCAATACTATGCTGAGTTTATAAACATCTTTAATATATACAGGTACATTCTAGAAAACTTGAATATCATGAAAAAGTTAAATATTGGAAGCTCACGACATCACACACAAATCAACTCCTGAACCGTTTTGTGGGCCTCTAAAGCCTCATTTCCGTTGTACAGTACAGAATGCATTGGTGCGGTTTAGATACCGAATATTTTATGATCCGGTATATTCAGGAGATAATTTCAATAAGGCAATACATCAACATTAATGTCAATATCATTTGCTTGAAACAAAGGAAATGACACAAAGCTAAAAAAAATCTGCATTGCTAAGCCAATTTGAAAGTCAAGGATTGTGCTATAAGTTTCACATTTTTAAACTAAATTACCAAACTATATGAACTTTTTAGTGATATTCTAATTTACTTAGAAATACCTGCATGTTGAGAAAGCAATAGTTCCAGTTAGAGTATTTGTAGCAAGCTATATCAATTTTCTTAAGATATTGAGAAATCAAACTTGTTTTCTTGTAGCAACTATTTAACAACCCCATTAACTTAATATAAGGAATTTCAACCAAGAGATCATGTCAGAAATGCTTCCAGTTTGTTCAAATTGTAAAGTATTCCTGATAGACCAATTTATTACTCCACCAGATCATCCCTGAATGTTGTGACAGGAACCGTTGAAATGAACTAAAATGCAAAAATTGCATTTTTTGCCATAATTTCATTAAAAGTTTAGTGTGAGGATTTAGGTTTCTGTGTATGCACCCTGGTTAATTTAGTCTTCATGTGGGTGTGTCTTGCCCTTGTCTCCAGCTGTCACTTGTTCACTGATTATCCTGTGTTTTTAATCGCAGCTTTCTCGTCTGATCCCTGCTGGATCCTCGTCTCAGTTTGTCTTGGTACCTGCATCTCATTGACTTGTTACTAGTTTGACTCACATGCTTTTCTGCCTCGACGTTCTGTTGTTCCCTGAGTGATAAAACCTTTTTTGTTTTCTATAAACAATTTTTGATTTTACAAATGATCAAAAACTGAGAAAGTGATATACAAGCAACCTTAATACTTTTTAAAACTGAGTAATCATGTGTAGTAAATGGGACTTCCACTCACAAGTGTGACAATACTTTAAAATAAATTATTCTTGGGTTAAACAAAACAAATGCATGCAAATCTTTAATAAATCCAGGGTGAAACAAGTCACAACATTTTGGTGTTTCCGTTCAAGGAACTCACCTTTTTCACCTTTGTAGCCTCAGGCACCACATCGCCTAAAAGTAAAAGCAAAAACAAACAAAAGAAATATGTTTCCTCAACCTCTAAACAGTATAAAAATGATATAAAGTGATTCCTGAATTACCACTGCAAGGTGAGGTAGCTTGAACTGGCTTGAGTAAAACGTCATGGAGCTTTATACGCTCCAGGTCAGGATAAGTTTCAGCGACGTCATCGGTTTGCAGTAGCTCCAGAAAGTTTTGGCAGGTTTTTTCTCCTTTATTCATGATCTTATCCACAAGCTCTATAACGTGGCCCTCCACATGCTCTTTGTTGATGCTCTTGAGGTTGTTGTATTCCCTCAAAGTTATCAGCTTCTTCTCCTGAACTTTGTTGAGGATAAATGTGTGGTCTCCACATAAAACCTCGATGAGTTTTGTTTTATTACGCTTCAGGGTCTCTGTGGCTGACATTCCTGCAATAACTACACACGCTGACGCTCAAGTACACAAAACTTCAACCGTCTGAACCCTGAATAACAATAATGCCGTTCCTTCGTCTGATGTCCCTTGAAGCAGGATTTCTCAAAGAAAGCAGGAAGTAACAGGTTAGCAGGTCAACAATGACTTATGAGCCAGATCCAGTTAGCTGAACGTCTATTTTCACACGACTTAGACTTTGACCCAAACATGGGTCAAAGTGTAAAGGCTATAATGATGGACTTTTCAAGGAAGTGAAACTCCCGCCATGTATAAGGAGAAAGAAGTCCTTTGTTACTTTACTAGTAAAATATCTTTAACCAAAATATGGCGTTCGCTGCCCCCACAGGGTAAAAGACTATGCAAAACTATGCAAAGGCATTTCCTCAAGAAGAAACCGGAGGTTGTCATTTTAACGTGTAAGTAAAGCTAAAAAAAGATCAAGTTTTAATAAAAGAAAAACTCTTTTACTGTCTTCCGGTTCTTCTATCTGTTACTTTTGCATAGTCCATAATAAGCACATCCATAAAGCATTTAAACACTATTTAGTGTACAATTACAATAAAACTGACCTGCACATTTTCAGTGGAGTTCAATGAGCTAACTTTATTTCATTTGTGAGTCTATTCCCTCCATCTCCACCTGAACTCATGAGCGGAAGGTTTTCCTTTGACTAACTTACACTTTAACCTCTTCTAAGGAAGTGTCATACGTCCACTTTTCTAAGACATGCCATCTGTATGTGCCTAATTACCAAACACACATGTACACATATCACAGATTCAAATGTTAATATAAATGAAAGCTGTGATATTAAAATACATCTATCTTACATGACCCTGGCCTAAGATAGAGGTGGTGGCCAAACAATAAGCAAGAAATGTCAGAGCTAATCACCGGAGCTCGTGGGCGGGCTGCAAGGAAATGGGCTTCGTCCTGAGCTGCATTTTCCATGTAGGTCTTAGTGCTCAATAGAGATGTGAGATACTGAATATTTTGGCATGAATGCATACCATATAAATATGGGGGGTAGTATGGCCAAAAACCGATACGTTTTAAGTAAAGTATTATTTACTTCTGACCTTAGTTTAGAGTTTTTTTCCCCACTTTTTAATTATTTTGTTGTGCCGACAAGTTTTATGGTGACGCTGATTTTATCTTCCAACAAGACTCTGCAACCTTTCACCAAACACTGAGGCTGATTGACCAGCAAACTGGCCTGACCTGATTAGAGTCTGTGGGGTTTTGTGAACAGGAAGATGAGGAAAATGTGGGCTGTTGATCTCCAGGTCACACCACTGGAGGAGCCCCAACTATGTGCTA
>NW_006800224.1:480030-481453 GCF_000485575.1 Poecilia formosa
TATATTTTGTTCTGTTGTAAGAATCACATTTTCCAAGAAACTGAATATTGGGTTTTTTGTCAGCTTTGATCCTTAACAGTCAAAACAGAAACATTTTAAAAAATGTCTTCACAATATGAGTTGTATTAAACTAATTAAATTAATTTAAAAAAAATCAAATTCATTAAAACTCAAATATGTAAATTTTGCTCTTTTAGAGTATCTTCCACAAAATATTTACGTTTCAAGCTGTAAAACTGTGTGCCGGTACTAAGATGTGCACAGCATTGACAGTGAGCAATGTGACGAAAAACAAAGTGATGAAAACAAGAAAAGAAAAACTGCTTTGGTTTCCTGAAAATTTGTTCAGTAGGTGACATCATCCTTCATATTTCCCCAAAATCGTCTCGTTGTGTCTCCTGGCAGAAAGAGAAACACTTTCAGTGGCAGCGTGGAGAGACAGAAGGAGGTAACGGCACCTTATTAACTCTTTCTCTAATCGTTTTTCTGTAGCTTAACAGGCAGAACGCTCTGCTAGAGTTATCCTACTAAGACGTGAGCTGATTTATATCCCAAACCTGGTTTTAAATATTCTGCTATTAGTTGAAAATAATCAGGTCCAGGTTTGAAGTGTCTAGGTGTTGTAGTTTTGGAATTAGATAAATTCTAGTGTGATCCAGATGCAAAAAAAAAAAAGAGTCTGAAATTACCATTTAAGTTTCACAAATCAGAAAAAAGTATCACAAATCCCACACATGGTTCTAAATATTATGCTATTAGAGCAAAATGATCCAGTCCAGGTTTGAAGTTTCTAGGTGTAGTGGTTTTGGAATTAGAGCAGTTCTAATATGATCTAAATGTAAGAAAGGGTAAAAATTGCCCTGTATTGCAGTTTGATAATTCAGAAAAAGGTTTTACAAATACCAAACATGATTATAAATATTCTGCTACTAGTTGAGAATAATCAAGTGCAGCTTTAAATTATAACCTGGTAACTACAGAACATCTATTCGAAGTCATTTATTGACAGTGCAATAGTTTTTTTAGCCAAACTAAATAACATTTACCTATGGCATGCTAAGTGTTTTACTCGATGCACAAATTGCTGATATTGGTGTTGTAGATTTGGAATTAGAGCAGATCTCGTGTGACCAAGATTTTAAAAAAGTGCTGAAATTGCCCCTTTTTTGAAGTTTCACCAATCAGAAAAAGGTTTTACAAATCCCAAACATCATTAAAATATTCTGCTATTAGTTGAGAATAATCCAGTGCAGGTTTGAAGTGTCTAGGTGTTGTAGTTTTGAAGCTGTAGCAGTTCTAGTAAAACCCAAATGCAAAAAATGTGGTAAAATCAACTTTTATTGAGGTTCACAAATCAGATAAAAATTTCACAAATCAAACGTAGGGTTAAATCACGCTGACCTTGCAACAGCAAAATAAGGCG
>NW_006800224.1:481977-533668 GCF_000485575.1 Poecilia formosa
CCTTGCAACAGCAAAATAAGGCGTGGTAAGGTGTGGTATCTTGGACCACCGGCTTGGGTAAAACGCCATGGAGCTCTATGCTCTCCAGGTCAGGATAAGTTTCAACAATCTCCTCAGTTTGGAGTAGCGCCAGGAAGTTTCGGCAGGTTTTTTCTCCTTTATTCATAATCTTGTCCACAAGCTCTATAACGTGGCCCTCCACATCCTCGCTGTTAATGCTCTTGAGGTTGTTGTATTCTCTCGAAGTTATCAGCTTCTTCTCCTGAACTTTATTGAGGATAAATCGGTAGTCTCCACATAAAACCTCGATGAGTTTTGTTTTATTACGCTTCATGGTCTCTTTGGCTGCCATTACTGCGATAACTACACACGCTGGCGCTCAAACTTCAACCGTCTGAACCCCAAATAACAATAAAGGCGTTGCTTAGTCTGATATCCTTTGAAGCAATCTTTCTTTAAGAAAGCAGTAACAGGTTAGTAGGTCAACAGCAACTTACGAGTCAGAACCAGTCAGCCGAACTTCTATATTCACGCGATTTAGACGGTCCAAAAATTCCTCTCTATGGGTTAAAGTCTAAAAGCTACAATGACGAACTTTTCAAGGAAGCAAAACTCCCGCCGCTAGGCAAGTACACGTATCTGTAGCAAACAGGAAGCGGCGGGACGGACCACTCTCAGTCTATGCAGTCTCATACCTTATTTGGAAATCCGGAAGTGAAGGGGGGGCGCTCTATTTCCTATATTATCCGCGGTCCCCCGTTTTTATTTTCTTTTGAAATCTGATCTATCTTCACCTTTAGGAGAGAGTTTCATTCTTAACATGTATTTGAACTTCTTTCATTTATTTACTTCAGCGCAACTCATAGTTTTTAACTAATTCTGTGGCTTTCAATGTACTTCTAAATCTGCTCCTTAGTTGCATCTTTTCGGACTTGCTACTGCCTCTAGTGGCGTGGGGGTGGTAACACAACTAATATAATCATTACTAAATCAGAATACCACAAAGTCTTTATTATTTATTATTAATTCTGGCATTACTGGAACCGTAAAAGATAAAGTCCCTCACAAAACACCATACCTTTTTTATTTTCTTGAGGAAGTAGAGCTAATTAAATGACATAAACAAGACCTGAAAGTGGTTCCAGTTTCACTCTATGGCCAACCTGTTGAAACTGTGGTAAATTGGTCTGTGGTAACTGTCATTCCTGGACAGTGAGCTCAGTTTTGCTGAAAATACTGGCTATGCTTTTAAGAAATGTTTTCAGAGACTCTATCTTTTAAAAAGACCAAGTGATCTGGGAGTTACCTAACAAGAGGTCGTGTATAACCTCTAGTTAGGTAGAGGTTGTTGAGTTAAAAAGTTAAAACGTAACATTTTATTTTAAATTAAATGTTAAAACTTAATTTTTTAACTCATCTCAAGTTTTAACTGTTTTAACTTTTCATCTTTTCAGCTGGTTTGGTCACATGAGCTGCAGACTAACAGACAATCTTTTAAGAATACTTTCAATGGCAGGTAAAATAGTAGGTAATAGTTTGAGCTCATGAAGGCGTTATGGTGTTCCTCTAGTAACTATAGAACATCTATTAGAAGTCATTTATTGACAGTGCAATAATTATCCTGAGCCAAACTAAATGATAACATTTACCTATGGCATGCTAAGTGTCTTACTCAATGCACAAATTGTTGATATTGTAATTCTATGAATGAGTTTTAGTTTTATCGTTTTAGAGTCGAAGAAAAATTTCCACTTTCAAAGGCTAAATAGTTTAACCATATTTGTTCCTATATATAAGACTACCAACTAAAAGTCTCAGAATAATATACATGGCACAGTAAAAATAAAAATGTGAATTATTGCTTATATCTGTTTAACAACCCTGGTTATTTGTCTGTGAACCTAATTAATTTGTTCGTTATTGACTTTCGCTAAATTTGTTATGTTTTACATGCCTTATTTCTTTTGTTTCTCCTATAATTGATGGAGATCTATAGATATTATTTATAATGTATGAAAGTATTATGTCACCTAATTAGCTCTACATCCTGAAAAAATGGAAACATATGGTGTTTTAGAAGATAATTAATCTTTTATGTTGCCATTAATGGTGAAATTAATGCTAAATAATAAAGATTGTGTGGTATTCTCGTTTAGTTACGTAATTATGTTAGTTGTCTTACCACCTACACGCCACTAGAGGCAGTAGCAAGTCCGAAGAGATGCGGCTAAGAAGCAGATTTAGGAGTACACAGAAAGCTACGGAATTTGTTCAAAACTGTGAGCTGCGCTGAAGTACATAAAAGAGAGAAGTTCAAGTACATGCTGAGAGTTAAACTCCTTCTTAAAGATAAAGATATATTACACATTTCAAAAGAAAATAAAAACGAGAGACCGCGGATAATATAGGAAATAGAGCGCCCCCTTCACTTCCGGAGTGCAATGGTCCCATTTCCAAATAAGGTACGTTGACTGACAGTGGTCCGTCTCCGCCCCTTTCTGTTTGCACAGCTTGCTTGGGAAAGAGGATGAAGTTGTTAGTTAATAGGAAAATATCTTTAACCACAGTGTGGTGTTTGGTGCCCCCACATGGTAAATACAATGCGACAGGAAACAGGAGGCAGTAATTTTCACGTGTAAGTAAAGTAACAAATGGTAAGTTTACAAAAAAAAAAAAAAAAAAAAAAATCGAGCGTTTTAATAAAAGTCAAACTCTGCTTTTACTGTGTCTTTCGGTTCTTCTAGATATTACTTTTGCATAGTCCATAAAAAGCACATTCATAAAGCATTTACACACTATTAGGTTAGTACAATTACAATAAAACTGAACTGCATATTTTCAATGGAGTTTAGTGAGCTAAATTTACTCCCATTATGACATTATTTCATTTGTGAGTCTCATGCCTCCATGAGGCCACCTGGCCTCTTTCTAACTGTCACCTGAACTCCTGAGCGGAAGGTTTTCCTTGGACTAAGTTTCACTTTAAATTCTTAGGAAGTCTCTTACATCCACATTTTTTAGACATGCCACCTATATTTGCCTAATTACCAAACACACATGTACATCGATCACAGATTCAAATGTTAATATAAATGAAAGCTGAGTCTGTGGGGTTTTGTGAAAAGGAAGATGAGGAAAAAATAGGCTGTGGACTTCCAGGCCACACCACTGAAGGAGCCCCAACTATGTGCTAAATGCATATACCAAAAAAAGTCTATTGTTCTGTTGTAATAATCATATTTTCCGAGAAACTGAATTTTGGGTTCTTGTCAGCTTTGAGCCTTAATAATCAAAACAAACATTTTTAAAAATGTTTTCACAATATAAGTTGAATAAAAAAAATCCAATTCATTAAAACTCAAATATGTAAATGTTGATCTTTTATTTTCCATGAAATATTTACGTTTCAAGCTGTAAAACTGTGTGCCGGTACCAAGACATGCGCAACATTCACAGTGAGCAATGTGACGAAAAATAAAGTGATGAAAAAAAAAAAACTGCTTTGGTTTCCTGAAACTTTGTACAGTAGGTGACGTCATCCTTCATATTTCCCCAAAATCGTCTCATCGTGTCTCCTGGCAGAAAGAGAAACACTTTCAGCGGCAGCGTGGAGAGACAGAAGGAGGTAACAACACCTTATTAACTCTTTCTCTAATTGTTTTTCTGTAGCTTATCAGACAGAACGCTGTGCTAGAGTTGTCCTACTAATATACGAGTTGATAATGTACAGTAAGAAGAGACAGCTGTGTCCATTTCTTGAAGTAGCTGTGTGTGTAAACACAGATGAACCCTGATAACTCTTTGTGTCTCTTAGTTGTGGTTGAAAACTGAGTTTCTGAAACCTTGAAGCCATCGTGTAGAGAACCAGTACAGAAACTAGAAAAGCAGTTTCTTTAAATCCGTTTGTGCCCCCTCTGAGGTGGCTTACAAGAAGTCAGCCTGTGTATGAAGGAAGCTAAAAAGGGGAAGTCTAGAAAGCCAGGAAATCACCCGCAGTAAACTTAGTCAGTCGCTTCTTTGCTACTTGTGGTCCAACGACTCCCCAAAAACTGAGGCTGACACTCATGTCTGGATGGACATAATCCGTTATTCACTTGCTTACGGAAAGGTAAAAGTGTCTAATATCCACGAGGATTCCTCACATCTGCACAGTCCAGTCGTGTGAATCTGATGTCTGTGTGTGTTTCGCCAGGTTTGGACCGACTATGAAGCTTTGTCCTGCTCTTCCTATACTGTGGTACAGCTTCCTCCTGCTGCTGAGGGTCTCGCAGAGTGGTGAGTGTCTTCTTTCACATTCCAACTTATTCACAATTAAAATAAGTATGATTGTAGGAAGGAAGCTACTATAATGACCGCAGGGTGGTGGTTTCCTTTTCTCGTTAGACAAACATTCCCGGACACTCCAACGAACGAGGATTTAAGGATTTAACACACAGAGCTGATGAATTCAGAATGGCTCATTGATACAAACTTGCTTCACTGCAAAAAAACCCAAAACAACAACAACAACAAAAAAAAACAGAAAAATCCTACCAAATATTTTTGGTCTTGTTTAGTGCAAATATCTTAGTGCACTTGAATTAAGACAAAACTAACTTACAAATAACTTTTCATCAAGATATAAGAGCTTTTAAGTCAATATTTCCTTATTAATTTGAAAAAAAGAAAAAAAAAAACACAAGTTCCACTGGTAGATTATTTCCATTTATAACAAGACATTTTTAAAAGTGACAACCTGCTAGTGGAACTAGAACGTTTTCATCAATACAAAGGAATTACTGACTTAAAACAAGCTCATATATCGAGCTGAAAAGTTGCTTGTAAGTTAGTTTTGTCCCATTTCAAGTGTACTAAGAAATTTATACTAGAAACTAGACATGAACTGACATGATGATGAGCTACATGGACCTGACGATGAATGTTCTCCAGTGAAAGGCGTGTCCCCTCTCTCATGTTCTAACTCTGGATTTATGTTGTTTTCTTCTACCAGAAGAGTACTACGATGAAGGCGTCGAAACCCATTCTACTGTACGACCACCACATTTTAGCTTCTAATAATGTTTTGTTTCCTCCTAAATCTCCTCCTCTTCTATTCATTTGCAGAACATGACGGAGTCAGTCGATGAAATAGACGATGGATGCGATGAAATAGAAGATTTGGAGGATTCTGTCGTCTGTTCGGTCTCCCGAACGAACAAGCTCAACTGTTCCTGGTCGATCCACACTCTGGAGGCGGGTGCTCAGCTGTCCGTTTCTGTCAGGTAACCCTAGTCACTGCAATCCACTCAAAACAGAAAACCTAAAGACTCCCCTAAACATATAAATGCGTAGAACACAACTGTGAGGGTGTTTCTGTTTACTTCTTTGTAGCTTTTCTGAGAAGAAGCGCCTGATTGATTCTCGGAACCAAAGCTCAGCGAACGGCGATGGTTTCATATCCTGGACGATCGGTGGTGGCCAGGAAAAGTCTGTCGTCGTCGATTTTGAAGTGCTCCTGCGTGGCAACAGGATGTGTTACACCGCTGAGTTCGAAGAGCAGCAATTGAGTAATCTTCAAATTCACACACTGTTCTGGTTGAGTACACTGTAAAGTTATTTCTTTGAGAACAAACGACATCATGAAGACCAGGAAGCTCAGGCAGGCAGGCCAGGAGTAGTAGTTTGAGAGAAAGCGATATATTTGAATATCTAACCGTTCAGTCCTTGAATGGTCCATCTCCATGGAAACTGGCTGACAGAAAGATGGGGACGGTCTTGGAAGGAAACCTGATGGATAATCACCTTCCACCAGGACGACCTTGAGCCCTGTAGCCAGAGCAACAATGGACTAGATCAAAGCATATTCACGCCTTAGATTGGCCCAGTCAAAGTCCAGACCAAAATCCAATTGATAATCTGATACAAGACTTGAAAATAACCATTTGCAGATTCTGACAGATCCAATCTGATTGAGCTTGAGCAAATTTTAGAATTAATAATAATAATAATAATAATAATTAATAATAATAATAATAATAATAATAATAATAATCAGTTTGTAAATGTCGAAGCTGGTGGAAACATACCTGCGAAGAGGATAGTGGCCAATGATAAAAGACACCAGAATCTGTAGTTTCATTGAGGAAAAACTTCAACTTCAACTTTAACCTGCTTTTACAAAGTCCTTAAAGTTAGAGTCAGCATTAGAGTCATTCTCCACTTCCTGTCTGTGTCACTCAGATCTTTTATTGGCAGAATCAATTCATTCAGAGAAGCTTAACTGAACTACAGAGATTGGGTGTAGATGGTTGTTTGGGCCAAGCAGGCGTTGACATATTTAATTGAGTAAATGGAACTACAAAGTACTGAAAACACAGGATTTGAATAACCTGAAACGAGTAAGATAATAAGATTACGTTGATGAAAATATGATGAGTCCAAATCCATCTGTGTTTGAGAATTTTAAGAAAGGAAAGCACCCATCACACCCATGCACTGAGCTGCATCCTTGGTCTTATTAATAACTCCACAGCTGCTGATTTTTCACTCCACACCAGATGGTTGAGTCCCACAGCTAAAAATAGCCTCTCACTGTTTTTCTAGTTGAAAACATGAGTCGTCTTTCACAGGAAATGAGCAGGTGAAAGTGTTGATACCGTAACCTGAATGAACTCAACAGTGTCGGAGTGCAGCAGGCACTTTCTTAACAACTCAGGGCGTGATGTCAGAGGTCAGAACTAATTTGGGCTTTGGGAACATAAAAGCTTTCGTCTTATGACAGCCTGCTGATGGAGCAACACTTTCTTGTTAAAAACTCCAGAGTTTGAAGAAGTAGAACATTTCGTCCTACATATGCTTATACATGCAAAGAATTTCTCACAGAGAGTTATTTCTGGTTAGTTCTGCTTCATGTTGGTGTATTTTTTTTTCTTTTTAGTAAGATCAAAACTAAAGTTACTTGGAATATGAAAGCATCTGAGAGCTGCAATAATATATTTTTGTCTGCTCTGATTAAATTAAGGTCAAAATTATACAGTGGCTACACAGTGACGCACTGAGATGATAAACGATGTTAAATATGGAATAAAAAAAATTCCTTGCACTCTTTTTGGCAATAGATTCTCTGTTACTGTTCCTAATTCCAGTCAAAGCCCCATAAACACAAAATACTGCTCTTTTTCAGAAAAAAAGGTAATAAAATCAAAACTAACTGATAAGACCACTTCAAAATTTTAGGCTCATTCTAAAGTTAAAGTGGTGCAATTTTATCACCAAGCAGATCACAATGACAGCATTTAATCACATTTTTAAAAAATATTAATATGTATTGCTGCGTTTATGGAACTAAAGATGGCAAACAATAGAAAAAACACCATAGATACTTTTTTTTTTTAAAAAAACATCATCACGGAGAACAGTTTCTGCATTAAGTCAAAACACAAAACGATAAATATGTTCAATAATTACCCACCCTTTAAGATAAAGAAGAATATTAAATTAACTGGAAAAAAAATTACGAGACCAAACTTCAGAATTATTATATAAAAAAAATAATAAAAATTCCCCAGTGGCCCTAATGTTCTTCCATACAACGGCAAGAATGGCCTACGATCTATTAGGGCCATTGTAAATAAAGAAATGAAAGAAAATTTCAGCCCAAAAAAATGTCAGTAATCTTATAGAAAAAAAAGAAAGACATGAAAATTTGAGTTTCAAAAGACTTTGCTAGGAAAAAAACTCAAAGTTTTAGATTAAACCCAAAAATGTTCTAGAAAAGGTCAGACATTTTTGACTTGTCAAACTCAAAAACATTTCCAAGTTCCAAGAAAGTCTGACTTTTCAAACTTCCTTGTTTTTTTTCTAGAAAATTACTGAGCTCAATCTCAAAAGCTATGAGTTTTTTGGCACAAATTGTACTCCTCTCTCCACCCGCTTTTTTATCTATAAAGACCCTGATGTGCAAACGACTGGTTGGCTATTAGAATAAATCAAATTATTGTCATGCAAGTTTGGAATGAAATGCCTTTATTTAATTTTTCTTTTAAACCTGATTCTCTTTTCACATTGTTTTTCTTAGAAACAAACTTCCCGTTTTGAATCATTTCGGGCTCGACACTAACATGTGGTTATTTGGGTTTGGCCGCAGATATCCTGGATCCTCCGGGAAACGTTGATGCATCAATCCGGGACGGGAACCTTCATGTAAACTGGGATGTGCCCAGCAGTAGTATTTATGCACATTGTTTTGATTACCAGCTGGACATCGGTGACCAGGTATGACTGAGTCTGTCTCAGTGTGTGTGTGTGTGCGTTTGTTTGTAATACCTTGTGGGGACGATTTTCCTGACATATACTACGTTGTGGGGACCAATCGCTCCTCGTGGGGACCTGAGCCTGGTCCCCACCAGGGGAAACCCTGTTTTTGGGTCAGGGGTCAGATTTAGGGCTAAGGTATGAATTGAGTTTTGGTTAGGGTTAGGTATGTGATGGTTAGGGTTAGGAAAAGGGTAAAAGTAAGGTTTAGGCTGTAGAAATGAATGGAAGTCAATGGAAAGTCCCCACAAAGATAGCAACACAAACATGTGTGTGTGTGTGTCTGTGTGTGTGTGTGTGTGTGTATGTGGCAGTGGTATGAAAGAGTGTTTGCCTCCTTCCTAATTTAATATATTTTTGCATGTTTGTCAGAGGGCAGGTTTGGACTTTTCTCTCTCTTCAAGAGGATCTATTATGCAAAATTCACATTTTGCACTTTTTTTGGACTTCCATTTGAGTTTCTACAGTTTCTAAAAACAGCCCATGTACTTAAAAAAAAAAACAACTCCACCCCGCCAGGTTTTGGCAATAAGTTCATATATTTGCAGGAAAAGACAAGTGTTTTGTTGTTGATTTCCCATCCAGAAACCACTTGCTGCGTTCTTGTTGGTTGTGCAGGAGGCTCCATTTCTGCTTTTCAAACACTACTATACAACTTTCACAGTTGTATAATTGTGTATCTGTTTGAGGCCATTTTCACATAAGAGCATAAACATTGAGTTGGTGGGCGTGGCCAGCAGCAGCTTCTTTGGATTTAAAATGACAGAATCTAAAACAATTCAAACTTAAAGGAACTCAAAATAGGGAGAACTGAGAAGCTAAAAATGTTTCCTTGTGTTGTCTTTGACTATTTAAATTGGTTTGACGTGCAACAAACATGGAAAAGCATAGAAAGTCAGTAAGGGGGACAAAAACTTTTTCACACCAATGTAAATTGCACACCAGTCACAGTATAACACAACCTGAATCAACCAACTGAAACAAAAAATAATTTTTTCAAAACAGGAAAAACCAAGAAACTTTTCAGGTAAAGTGGAATACATAGAGCTAAATGCTGCTGCTCACACCTACAAGGTGAGGATGAGGACAAAGATATTGAAATCTTGCTACGGATGCACCCAGTGGAGCGAGTGGAGCCCCACAGTCAGTGAGTATGCTTTTATTTTCTCAGATTGAACGATCTGATCGTCGACTCGTTCCTGTTTTCACTCTGACAACTTCCAGCTGAAGTGCAGCGACGTCTTCAGTGAAATAACTCGACTCTGTGTGTGTGTGTATACGCAGCGGTGGAGCGGCCAACGTACAGACTCGATCCTCTCGTAATCGCCTTGATTTCGCTCGGAATACCCATGATCCTCCTGGCCGTGCTGTTGATCCTGCGCCATCAGAGGTAGACTGATGACCCGTTGTAGCCGTTTGTGTCTTCTCCTTGTTGCCCAACTGCTTCCGAGCCGACACGTCATATCATTTCTCATAATTACGAGACAAAAAAAAGAAACACCCTGACAAATGTAGCCTTTAAGTTCGCAGAAGTAGTGAAGTTTCTTTCAAAGAAGAGTGCAGAAAGAAGAAGTGAGAAGGGTGTCAGTAGTGTCTTTTCAAGTGAGAAAACCGCCTTCACCAGACTTCTGTTTTTTTTCTCATAAAACGTAGGCTTGAGATGTTCTGGAGTAGCCAATAAGAGGAAGGAAGTTAAAGGAGAATGAGTTCAATAAGTAATAAAGAAAGCCTGGGTGTTTTCTTTCTTTTTTTTTCTTCAACATTCCCTGGGTCAGCTTTCCATGTCATAACAAAGTTGATATAAAGTGACTTTGAAATATGGATTCAAAATCTTCCTAAAGCGTACCTTGTGTCTCTCAGGCTGGTCAAAGTTCTGTTTCCTCCGATTCCTCGTCCCCCTGCCAAGTACAAACATTTCCTGGAAAAGACCGATCCGCTCAATGTAAGCACATCCTCATACTATACACACACATTCGCTCATACTTTACAGAGGTTTTCACACCTGGTGCAAAAAGATTCATTTATTTTTATTTGTATTTTTTTATGAGGATTTTATGAGATAGACAGTGAGGCACCAAATAAAAGTATTATTGTGTTGAGGAAGGAAAAGGAGCGTGTGCGGATGTGTTTTTTTTTGTGTTATCAGTTCATTTAGTCCCTTAGTTGCCGTGTCTTTCCCCTGATTAGCTCCAGCTGTCTCTTCTTCTCCTCCTTCTTCTTCTTCTTCTTCTTCTTCTTCTTCACTTTTTTATGGTGGTTGACAACTTTTACCGCCTCCAGCTGTCTCTTGGATGTATTTAACCCCTCCTGTGTCTCTTGCTCCCCCCACTGCATCCTCGTCTTGGTCATGGCATTGTTTGTCTGCCACAGTCTGTTCGTGTCTCATCCTTGTATCCTGGCTTTACGTTCTTGTTGGACTTCATTAAACTTATTTCTCCACCTCATCGTGGGTCCGTCTGCGTCCTTCCTCACTTTCGGAAACCCATTTCATGACAGATAGCATGAGTCTGTACGTTGGCCGCTGAATATTTAACAAATATAAATTAAACAAACTCTGGCGCAGCTTGAACGCACACACAGACCGCGACAAGACACAGCGGACTCCGCTGATCGCTAAAAAAAGAAGAAGGCAGCGGACCATAGCGCAGGGCATTCTGGGTAAATACAACCAAAACAAATGTGTGCGTCTAGCGTTAGATGGAGAAATGTTTCATGGTCTTTAGACAAAAGAAAAGACGCTCTACAACCGCTAAGATGCGATTCGAATCCTTAAGTTTGAGTAACCCCTTAAGTTATATTCTTAGTTTTATTGCCCCTGACTATATTTAAGCATATCAGAATAAAGGTGGTGGAATACAAATGGATACCACACATTTCTGATTTTAATTTGTAAACAATTTTGGGAACCATTTGTGATTTTCCTCCCTGCTCCACTTTGTATTTTTGGCACCAGTGTAAGCATTAGTGTTTGTATTCACGTGGTTCTGATCTCTACTTCTTCTTCTTCTTCTTCTTCTTCTTCTTCTTCTTCTTCTTCTTCTTCTTCTTCTTGTGTTTGCAGTTCTTCCATCCTGTTCCAACAACTAAGCCCGAGGAAGAAATCACTGAGGTGGAGGACGCAGAGCAACCCCCCGTAACAAGCCATTAAAACAGTTCAGTGTGAAGGCGTGCGTTCGCTGCCAGTACTTATATTGATGAGCCAGCACATGTATATAGAGGGCTCGTAATGCTGCAGATATATAACAACTTGTGCAGAAATTGTATTGAAATGCATTCATAATCCTCTTCTGTGGAGCCTGGTCTAAAGTCACGTCAATAATTCATATTTTTTATTGAATCTGGAAAACGATATGCAAGATTGTGAATTTTGGAGCAAAAAATTGTTATTTACAGACTGAAATTGTGAAACATCTTGCTACAGGTTTAAAACGTAAGACTTTTTAAGACCATTGTGAATGAAATTTAAGACCTGCATCACCACAGAAATGTACAAAAGGAGACTTAATATTTTATATAATAGTTCCAAGCTATTTTTTTAAGCACATAATGCTTGCAGCTTCGTACGAGTTGACATCAGAAGTGTCAACCCATACGATAATTTACACTTACCAATGGTAGACGCAAAAGAGCTAGCTAACTAGCTAACAAGGGTTTATTAGCAGCTAGTTAGCGGCAGCCTCAAATCACAGAACGCAATAAAGAATTCAAACTTTTGCCTGACAGAAAAGTCTCACAAGAGGAATAAACTACATAGAATATGACATAAAAATCATCCATCCACAACATTTTAAGACCTGTGATTAACATATTTAAAGTCAACTTACATTATTTAAAATTAATTCAAGACATTTTAAGGCTTTAGTTTTAGACGTATGAATTCAAGGCTTTTTAAGGCTCTGCTATATGGGTGGTAAATGTTTGAAGAAACTGAACCCGTAGAGAAGTGTCAAACTTGACACTCTCTTAGTAGATTATTCTTTAAGGGGAAAAAACCCAAAACATTTTAAAAGTAACCTGTTGGCTGGAGGTTAATATTGAAAAACTCCACAAGGAGAAATGACTGGGATTATCTGAAAAAAAAACAGCCCGAGTTAAAATGATCGTTCGTCTGGGTTTGTCTATTACATTAGAACATTTTAATTTAAACCCATGTCAACACACAGAGGATATCAGTACATCAGCACTTTGTAAAACATGGTGGAGGATTTCTTGTAGTTCAATGGAGGTCTTATGTCTTTTAATGAGAAGCCAACAGAGAAAGGCTGCCATGGCAAAATAAACTGGGACTAAATACTGACCTGGAATTGTACAAACTCTGTTACATATCAGATGTTGTTTGTTTGCACATGTTTTGAGTGTTTTGTCGTTTGATTTCCCTCGTTGTACCTGCAGAATCTGAAGAGAGGGGGGTGGTTTAAGATTTTTGCACATGTGTACTAAACTGAGATTGTTCCAGTGTTTATTCCAATGTTCTGCAAAACTTGTACTCTTTGTAATGTTTAATAAAACTGAGTTCTTGAGTATTCCATTCGGCCTGGTACCCCAGTTATATTATTTACCCTTTTTTTATGTTTACAAAATATGTGACTTTTAGACACAAACCAAAGAGTTAATAAGTGATTTTGTTAATTAAAAGAGCGACGGAAGTGGAAAACTGTAATTCGGGACACTTGCTGGTTTGTAACCAAGGCGCTTTGTCCTGTTTTGTACAGGATTTCATACTAAACTCCAGATGGAGCATTTATTACTGAAAAAGCTCAATCTTTAGTCTCTTCTGACCCAATGACAGGGTTCCAGTTAAATCAATACTGGTCTTAATAACTTCAGATGTTAATGTTCATGATGATAAAACAGAAAAGACTTTAAAAAATATTAGACGATTTTTTTTTTTTTTTTGAAAAACCAATGACATAAATGACCTCTAAAGCAGTGGTGTCCAAAACCTTTACACCGACTGGGGGCCAAAATCAACAAGTTGAAAGCCGTGTGGGGTCAATTTTTTTTTCCCAATTAAAAGCACAAAATAATTTTATTGCAAATTCTTCACCCCAAATTTTAACCATTTGGAGACTTCTGACGTGTTTATGCTCCTGGAAAATAAAGTTATGGATTACTTATTAAAAGTTCCTAAACACTGTCACCAAGTGAAAAAGTTTTTTTTTTTTTTTTATCAGAAATGCGTCAGTTGTATTTGTTTTATAGGAATTATTTAGGCTGTAAATGAGTCTGTTACTTCTTAACCACAGACAAAATTCTTGATTGAATGGTGGCTTCTTTCTTCCAAGAATTTCAGCGGGTGATTATATTCCAAGATTTTCACACAGATAAGTGATGTATGTGGATTATACTTTTTTGAACATATAAACTACTCTTGAATCTTGAATTGGTTTAGTTCTTTTCTGCGTCTATGTTCTCAAACCTTCAGTTGATGGGGGCAGATTTGCGCTCACACTGAGCCAGGTTCTGGTTCTGCTGGCAGTTTCTTCCTATTAAAGGGGAGTTTTTCCTTTTCACTGTCGCCATGTGTGTGATCGGTATTGATCGGTATGAGGGATTGCTGCCAAGTCCACAACATAACGCAAACGATCGTCCTCTGTCCTCTTGTCCAGGAGGAGTGAATGCTGCAAGTCAGTGACTCGATGCAATCTGCTTTTTTTTTTTTTTTTTACCAATTTGAATAATAAAATGAACTATTTGATAACTAGGACCAATTGGAAAAGTTGTACTTGACTTGGAATCTGCATGATTAGATTGAACTGTTTTATTTTTTCTCTAAAGGGCATTGAGATGACACATTTTGAATTGGTGCTATATAAACAGACTGAATTCAACTGAATTACTTCAGCTATCCGTTTTTCAGATCTGTTAATGAAGCTAAAAGAAATATTAATGCAATTCTCAACAAATGTCTCAACGCACTTTACAAGAAAAAAAAAGAAGCGGGAAAAAGTCCGGTGAAATTCTTTACTGAATTAAGTACCAGTTGCATGCAGAAAAAGCTAAAAGTTTAGGTGACAAATTCAACACGTCGATAATTGACTTGTTTATAGAACGAAAAGGAAATAAATAAAACCACACATGCCCTGCAAACGAGCGGTCCAATGCAAAAGCTTCAAAGTCTTTTGTTTTTTTTCTTGTTTTACCTGATACAGAGTGGAGGCTTGTGGTGCAAAAACGAACAATTAAAACTCTTGCAGTGAAATAACCTGTCCCGCAGCGCGCTGGTGCACCCGCCGTGCACTTTGCCATCTCCTTCACTGCTGCAACCGTTCTGATGCCCTCAGATAAGAAGGAGGAGACTGAGCCGCAGACATTAAGAGGTTCAAAACAGAGCTATTAGCTGAAGCGCACAGAAAATCCCTGTGCTGTGAAATCTGAAGAAAAGCGTCGGGGCTGTGAGCCGGAGCCGTCTATCGCAGACAAGCAGCGATGGAGCTCAGATAAAGAACGCAGGTCTACAGAGAGGAAACCACAGGAGATCAGACAGAGGATTACACCCCGTAATTCAAGGCAGAAACACCTTCACCACACACACACACACACACACACACACACACACACACACACACACACACACACACGCACACACACACACGAGCAAAAAACCCCAAAACAAAACAAAAAAAACCACTCTCCAGAGCTCTTCCCAGAACTTTAAACACCAAAAGATTCACATTTATTTCAAAAGGTATGTCAGAAAATACAAATGCTAATACAAAAATAAATACGGAAAGGTTTCGGCTGAATCAACAGATGGAAGAAGATGATCCGAGAGTGGTCGGCGTGGCGACGGGGTCTCACTGGCCAGACTGGCTGCTGCCGCCGTTCATCTCCATGTAGACAAGTCCTGCAGTGAAGGAAACAGTGGAAGAGTCCAGGAAGTGGTGAGTCAGATGATATGTCTTCATTTTTTTTTTGTAAATCAAAACCATTAGAAGTTTCTGACTCATAACGATCATGCCTGGGAGTCTGTCTGCACCAATAATAGCATGCAATGGCGAGAGGAAGTGTGTGTTTTTTTTTTAAATCTGTTTTGCGTCGCACCTTGAATCCAGTTGCTCGGTACCATCGCTCTGTCCAGAGGAATGCTGAGGGGAGCAACGCCCTGATGGCAGGTCGGGTGGCTTCCGTAGTGATCGATCAGCGACTCAACAGTCCCAAATCTCAGCAGTCTTCCTCTTAAATCCTGTCAAACACACACACATTCAAATAGTTGTGAAAATCTCTTTGGTTCCCTTTCAGATTTGTGTCACGTTTTTTTTTTTTTTTTGTCGCACTTAATTTACATGTTTCAAATCCTCAAACACATCCGGGCCAGACTACGCTGCAAAAACACAAAATCTTACCAAGATTTTTTGTTGTGCAAATGTCTTAGAACACATTAAATGAGATTAATGAGATTCATCACTATTAATTCCTTAATAGTGATGAAAAAGTACTACTTCCACTGGCAGATTATCTCACAACAAAATATTTTTCATATGTTAAGTGTAGCATTATGCAAACGAGCAATATGTATTTTCCAGCCTCAGTCACATTTTATAGCACTATCAAGTAACTATGTTACATTAAGTTGTCAATAAAAAGGTGTACATAACAAATATGACAAAAGAAATTTGACTTTGTATTTGAACATCTTGAAATTGGGCCTCTGTCTCTTTAAGAAGCTCTTCCTCTTTCTGAAACTCCGCCTTCAGGAAGTCATCACAATCTAGCTCCTCCATTAACCCTTTAACAACATTTTTACCAGCGTTGCACTGAAACATGGCTCCTTTAATGAGCTCAGCGGTTGTGCAGTTCCACCAGGTGTTTGCTAATTGCTGCTGGCTAGTCTGAAGGAGCAGAGAGGGGAAGTCAAGGTGTTATGTGAGGCGGAAGCTTGGAAACTTGGACACTGCGTCTCAAAGACGGAGCCCGGTCCACCCAGGCGTTTTGCACAGCTGACTGGTTGCCATGGAGATTAAAGGATTTCTCAAACATGCATGAAAGAATTAAAGCAACACTTCAGGTATGTATTTGATGTTTGTTACATCATCATGTAAATCTCAATAAAAAAGTCAATTTTATATAACACTGCTCCTTTAAGCCCAATCTCTCTGGGATTACACAGCAGGACAATGATCCAAAGCACACCGGCAGGCCCACCTCAGAGTGGCTCAAAGCAAAAATTTTATGAAGATTTTGGAGTGGTCTAGTCAAAGTAAGGACTTAAATCTTGAGTTAGATGCCACACCATGAGCATAAATAGGTCAAAATTCCTCCACAGTGACGCAAACAAGTCATCTCCAGTTATCACACATGCTTGATGGCGGCCGTTGCCAAGGGTTACCCTTCCACATAAGGTCGGACTAATTTGGCCATTATCTTAAATTTGAATATTTATGGTAGTTCATTTTGTGTGATTTTAGTTTGTGACCAAAAAAAAAAAAAAAAGCCAAAAGAAGAAATCTTTAGAGAAACAAGCTGTTTCTTTGTTTTAGCAGCGTTTGTGTTCATGAGTGGAAACAGCGACTGACTTCCTGGTCTGCATTTCAGAGTCTGTACAAGTGTCACCTGCTCCTCTGATGTTCACCCACCTGGAGGTACCAGCCGCCGCCGTCGCGCTCCAGCCTGTAGGTGTGTACAAAGGGCGCCTTCCTGTGAAACAAAAACTGCTTTCAGACCACTTCTGTGAAACTGAAATAAGGCAAAAATCTGAAACGGGCACTTTATCTGGATCTGAGGCCGACGGTGACTCACTGATGTTCAGGGGCCCACTCACTGTGAAAGCAGACATCAGTCACTCTGCTCACCAGTGTCGCTTTTGCCTGCAACGTTCTTTTACCGCAATATTTTTGAATTTTAATCAGTGCTTCCAATATTTTCTGGGGGGGTTTTCGCTTTCTTTTTGTCTTTTTTTTTTGTGTGGTCGATTTCTTCAGAAACGACACCTGGCTGTAGCTCCTAAATGATTCATTAGAGCAGCTTTACATATGTTAGCATTATTTTAATTTCTACTTAATCTCTGCGATTTGACTGTGAATATTTTGTTAGCGTAGAAAATAACCTTTCTCAGGGTTTTGTTGTGATTCCGTGACCAGCCAGGCTGGCTCAGCAATGAGTCAGGTTTCCAGGAAAACAAAACACAAAAATAAACAGTTTCTTGTTCCTGGTCCGACCCGTGAACAGCCGTTAGAGACGGGACGGACTGAACGCTGATTAAACTCAGTCAGAAAATAGTGGGTTTTGTTTGCAGAAAATCATCATTTTGGCAAAAAAAAAGACGTAGGCCATTTTTCAGGAAATGGTGACATATTTGTTTGTTTTTAGGTGAGAGAGATTTTTAGGACGTGGTGGAGATTTTTCCCAAACTCACAGAGGTGAGACAGACGTCCTCTGGGTCTCGGGTAGAATTACAGATAACCGTGAGCTTTAAGGACATCGAGCGCCATCCAGTCTCATTGGAGGGTTTTGTATGGACGGCATCCATGTTAAACGGCATCCATCGTTTAACATGAGCAGAGATAAAACGTCTCAAAACGCCCTAAAGCTCTTAGAGCTTCAACTCATTGACTGATGAGATGCTAACAGTTCGTTGCTCAAAGTGTTTTAATTCAGATCATCAGAAGTAAATTATGTTCCGATTTGGTTCCGTTTTTGTTTGTCCGGTTTGGTGCTGACATTTCTAATCAGTAAATATCTGATCTGAAATATTTAATAGTACAACTTGTATTAAATTGAAACTTTGATCATAGTAATAGCTCTGGAGGATTTTTTTTCCCGAAGGCCTTGAGTGACGTGTCGTCGTCTAAGATAGAAACGAGTGCTGAGAAATAAACTAACAGAGTCTTTTTGAAGCGTAATATTGTGATTTAAAACATGCCTACTATATGATGGATCAGTCTAAGTGATGTAGTGATATTTGCATAAAGGGGCGGATGCATGTGATTTGAAACTGGAGTCATTTATTGCTCTCATTTTATGATTTGGGAACATTAATTCTTAGTTCGTCTAGAAACGTATTCAGAATATTTTTCCCCTTACATGAGTATTTTTCGTCCAGATTAGGTTTCGTTTCTATTTTTTGTCAAATTTAAATGTTGAAGAAAATCAAACACATTTTCTATCAGACAAAAAAAAACAAAACATAAATACAGAGAGCAGTTTTAGAGAACTGATTACAAATGTGAATGAAAAGAAGCCATGGAAACCAACCTGGCCTCAGTTAAAGCAGCGACTGAGAAAAACCAACTTGATGTCGAGTCAAGAAATCACAAACATGCTGAAAAATGTCAAAAAGCAACACGTCTCAAGCTAAAGAAATCCAAGAACAGATGAAGAATAAACTCACTGCCATCAATAAGTCAGGGAAAGGTCAAAAGGTCATTTCTAAGCGTTTGGGTTCTCCAGTACACCACAGTGAGAGTCGGCATCCACAAGAAAGAACCGGGAACGTCAAGGAAGTGGTTGACCTGCCAACATGACTTCAACACTGGGTTGATGATTCAATCAGGAGCAACATCTAAAGCGCTGCAGGCCTAACCCTAACCCGTCTCAGAGTGGCTAGTAAATATCTCCGTGAGTCCCAGGAGTTTTGGAAAAGTATTCTGCAAACTAACAAACGTGAAACTTTTGACGACATTTTAGAAAGATAATATTTTACCCACAGTCAAACATGGTGGTGGCAGTATTATGATCTGAATTCGCCCATCAGGAACACGCGAGAGTTATGCAGCAGGACAATGAGCCGATGGAATAATAATAATAATTTTAAAAAAAAACGATAAAGGTTCTCCTGGCCTAGTCAAAGTCCAGTTGAGATGCACGGCTGAAAGTCCTCCAACATGGCATCGGATGAGAACACATTTTGTCAGAGCTTTTGGTTCCCGTCCGGGTCCGACTCTACTTAACCTCTGATCAGATAAGATGCTCTCTCAAAAAAAGCAACAAAAAAAAAATAAAAAATGAACGCAGGTGTTCACAGACAGCTGGTCTGACTGTCACTAAATATATCAGACATTAATTAGTGCTTTTCTGTGACATTGCTGTTACATGAACACATGTTGTTTGTTGCTGTGGTTTCGTGGCTCTCTGCTCCACTTTCTTTTGTCTCTCTCTCAGCAGGTCTACCTTTTACGTTTTTCCCATCTCACGTTACAACTGAAATAAACCGAGAGAAAAAAAAAAAGACACGTCAAGAGGAGCGCTGTAGCTGAAGCTGTAACGCTCCTCTTGGGAAGGTAAAGCCGTTTATTTTTGACACTCAGACCGTAGTTCTGACTGCCGTACGGCCGGACAAGGACACACAAAAATAAAAAATAAAAAATACGACTGTTCTGCAAAAAAAAAAAAAAAGACAAAATTCAACCATGTTGACATTAAAGATTCATTAGCAGGTATTACAAATGCTTGATGTCGCCAAGTGAAGCACAATTGGGCTTAGGGGGTGATTACTTATTACTGTTTTTTTCTTAGGTAGCATATTGGACAGGTTTTTTGTGTCAAATATTAAAATCTGTTTAAAGATCTGAAAGATTTACAGTCAATCCCAAAATTATTCAGAATATAATCTAGATGTGAAATTAGACAGATTAGGATTTCAAACTATTTTAAACTAAAAGGCTACTTGACTTTTTGCATTTATATACATATTTTTTTTATTATTGTATATTGAAAATGATTTTAATAATCACTGGAAAGATCTTTTTTGGCATCAAAACTTTCAAACCCTTCTCATAAGTCATAAACTTTGAGAGTTCATCCGATTCCCTCCACAGATACGGAACAAGATTGAAGTCAAGATTGTGTCTGGGTCGCTCCACAACGTAAACATTACTTCCAGTCAGAAGAAAACATGTCGCTGAAAATAAAAAAAGATGACTTTAAACCTAAATCTGATAAAGATATGAATCCATTTTTTTGGCTTCAGTGTAAGTGGGATGTTAAAAAAAAAGGTGTAAAAAAGGAAGAAATATGTTTATGTTGCTTTTTTTGCAGTGCAGCTGAAGAGATTTTATCTTGTTTTTATTTTATTTATTTTTTTACTAGTCAGACTCGATGTGTGTCGCACATTTCTTTTCACAGCTCCGTTGTTGGGGACGTTCCAGTTGTGTAAACTATAATTAGACATAAAAAGCCTCCCTTTACTTTAAAACGCTTCTTATCGTCACACCCGCAGACCACGAGCCAGGAAGGTCTCATCAGAGGAATTTGGTTTGACTAAATTTAAAAACATGAAGTCTGATGCACTAATGACAACTTCTTCAGAAAGTATTTAAAAAAAACATAGAACTTAGACTCCTTTTATTGTGCCACCTGTTCTTTTTGCTGCTGCTACTGTTACATAACCTCTAAAACTATTCTCAGCGCTTTCACTTACAGAAAACTGATCCGTTCTTAAGCAACGATGTGTGGCAGCACGCCGGAGCGGCGTGGCAGAGACCGAGCTGCCGTCGACCAAAAGAAACACCGAGATCACGGCTGGCGAGAAGGCTTTTGTTGGCCGTCAGAGTCATTTCTGCCTGCTTTCTGGGAACTTTTCGTTCCGTTTCTTACGTTTATATTTCTCAAGTCTGTGCGCCGGGGTGCAAAGCGAAAGCTTCCACGGACACAAATTTCGTTTCTGCTAAGCGTCTTTTATCGGAAACGTGAGAAAACTGTTGAAATCGAGAAAAGAAGAAGAACAAAAAAAACACCTTAAAAGATTTGTGGTACAGCCGTGAAGGCAGCGTCTTACCCTGCCTCTGTGGGACCAACAGAGAAAACGCTACCGAGAGAAAAACGTGAGGCAAAAATCTGCAAAAGTCTGTCTAGTTTTTACGTTTAGATCAAAACCAATAAAAAAACAAAACAAGAAAAAAAACCCTCCAAAATCTTAAGGTGAGAAGTGAAAAGCGAGAAGTGGGACGTCACCTCACGCACAGACAGTAGGCCCCGGGCACCGTCTCGCTGTCTCTCAGCAGAAAGCTGCCGTCGCGTCCGAACATCTCCAGCAGCTTCTCGGTGACTTTGCTCCCGATCCGGCCGTAGTAGATGGAGCGAACGGCGGCGCCCTCCGTCTCCATGACGCCCTCAGAGCCAGGTGCCCATCTGCTACGCTCTGTGCAGGTGGAGGTGAAGGCACTCTGCTGCACAACAAGAGAGAGAGAGCGTGCGTGTGAAAGGTTATACGAGGCAGGAAAAGCTTTTCTGGTTTTCACACTTTTCTGTCATGCAGAGACACAAAACTGCAGCATGCATGTGATGAATCTTTTTTTTTCTAAACCACATTAAGGAGTTCACGGGGTGGAGCAGAAAAACAATTATTCTCTTTTTTTTCCTTTTGCTTTTTCTCCTTCGCGAGCGCCTCTTTTTGTAAAAAAGAAAACTGAATCGTTTGATCGAATTTAAGTAATCGATTTTTTTTTAACCCAATCTGACTTTGATTTGTGTTTTAAACATGTGGATAAAATGCAATGATTTAGCGGAATGTCTTATGTGCATCTTGGACAGAGAGGAGAGGATTCAGGCGAACAGACGAGGCCCTGAAGCGGACAAACAACCCCCACTCTCCACCCAACGCCCGCAGCTACACAACATCAATAGCAGCTGTGGTTTCATTTGAACGCCTAAGGCCTGCTCACATGTTTTAAAGTAAAAAAAAAAAAACATTTCACCTGAGAAAGGTCAGCCCTCCGGTGCACGACAAGCAGCAACAACAGGATTGAACGGAATATATGAAGATCTATCGAGAATCGGTGTGAACCATGAAATCCCCTTCCCTGTTGTTGCGTTTACAACGAATAAAAAGTTTTAAAATTCAAAACGAAGCTTTAAGTTCAGCGTCGTGCCAAAGTGCCCTCGCACCGGTTGAAACGGAAGTTTGCTGTCATGTGAAATAATGACAGCATAACTATGTCTGGAAATAACCTCACACCTACACTGTGCAGTTCGGCTAAAAAATACAAAAAAAAAAAAAAAACAGAAGTGTTAAAAGTAGACTAGTTGCGTATGTTTTCACACTTTTTATCTCATGGTTTGTTGAAGCTAATCTTTTCCTTTACTGTATTTTCAGACTTTTATGGTCTTTGGCTGGAGTCCGACAGCCAACACACAAATTGACCTCACCAAAACCTTCTCCAAAATCCATCACTTGTTTTCTGAAACCTTTAGTTCTTCGTTCTGGTAATTGTCATTCCAAAAATACAAATTATCCTCTCACAAAGTCTTTTTATTTTTTTTTTTTTAATCCCACTTTGAAAGCATGCTTTGACTCGCCATGATGCTGAAGGATAAAGTCTCTTTCCAGAGGACACCTGAACCTTTGCGGTCAAAACCGGCTGATAACCGGAGCTTTTTGTGATTTATGATTGCTTCACAAAAACCCTAATTCAATCCGAGTAAAGAGAAACCCCAGAGCATAATGCTGCCACCTCCACATTTTGTGTATTCGGTTCTTGTCATATGATGCCGTTTCATTTTGCTGTCTAACTTGCCTTCACATATTCTACACTGATCAAAAGTTCATTTGTTTCTCAGGAACCTTGATGAAGAAATTTTGTGGCATAATTATGAAATGTAGGTCTGCAACTATCGGTTGTATGGTAGCACTCTATTTGACCGACATGACATCAACATGACGTAACACCTGTCATGAACATGAAGGAGTCTTTATGAATGTTGTCACGAAGTGTCATTTGGTAATTAATGACATCAAATAATGACTTTAAAAGTTGCATTGAAAGTCCATTAAAAATGCCAACTTTGCATTAAAGTGTCATTATTTACCGAATGACACTTCATGACAACATTCACAAAGACTCTTTCATGTTCATGACAGGTGTTATGTCATGTCAGTCTCATGCACATTCTGTCAAATAAAGTGTTACCGATTGTGTTAACCACTTAACCTTTCATATGCAATGTTCGAAATGCATTAAAATATGCAAATAAACAATAAATTAAACACCTTATTGCCTAAATTATAACTACATTGCATTGTTTCAGTAAATTTGAAGCAGGTGAAGCTTGCCTGTAAAACACGTTTACAGAGATGTTTTTGTCTTAAATATGTTGTACAGATTTGTCTTAATTTGGCTTTTTCGTAATATTGTTTTTGTTTTTTTGAGTCTGTATACGCCACTTGATGACTAATCGATTAATAAATGAGTTGACGATTTTTTTTTTCCCAATGATCGATACATCACGATTGATCCGATTAATCGTTTCAGCCCCACTGCAATGGGATATTTACTTTATCTTAGATGGGAAATGAAACATGACGGTAAATCTAATGTCTTGGGATTCTTTAGAGCTTTCTCCTCTTGGCACCAGAACCAAAACCAGAGAAAGGATTGGCAATCAGAATACTTTGGGTTACATGTAATGAAAATTGCTTCCTGGAGGCTTGGAAGGTTTTAAATTTTACCCAGTCTGTAACATTTAGCTGTGGTGTGTGATATGAAGCTTACCAGAAATGGCCTCCGCTGTAAACAACCATTCCCCAATTAGAAGAGAGAAGTGCTGATCTGAGCAAGGTGGCTGTTAATGTTGATTCCCTATTTGGAAGCGTGGCCGACACGGACTGAACGGCTTCGTTCACATTGCTAAAACTAAGATTAACTGTATTTAACAATATTTATAGACCCGAGCCTGAAGTAAACCTGACATATTATTTAAATTAATCTATTTCTGCGGCGTAAACTTGTCCTGTTTTTAGTTTTTCTTTAATATCTTCCAGCTCCATCTTGTTGCTTGCTGTAACCGCAGGATGAGTCAAGTGCAACTCTGCTGAGATGTGCGCATTGTGAAGCACTTGTTACAGGCTAATAAACTTCTGAACCTTTATTTCTTTTGACAACAGAGTTACCCGTTTCCTCTTCTACAAGTAGATTAACACATTTTTACATTGTGCATTTTAGTTTTAGTCTTCTCTGTGCTGTACGTCTTCTAAGGTTAATAAACAAGCTGCAGAAGCCCGACCCAACCATAAAGCAATTGATTTTGGCCCGAATTTCAGGTCAGGTTTAGACCGTAAATATAAATATATTCCCTGATTTAAGGTTTTCCCAACAGGATCAGAGTTATTGTCGAGAACCCCGACTACATCAAAGAAATAATGGATCAAACATTTCCTTTTTCTCCATTTATTTGAACCTTAATGTAGGATTTTGATCCTGTTTGAACAGGAGAACATTCAAAGCTGTGAGTCAAATCATTGCTAAAAACACAGACATACTGTCCTAATGGAGGATTATTGTAGTTAAACGTGGAGGAAAACTATTAATAGCCTTCTCCAAAATAAAACATATAAAACAAAAGCCCTTTAGGTCAAGCCTCATTTGGTATTAATACAGTAAATTCTATATATATATAAAAAAAATATCTTTGAATATTTTTGATAGATACAGCAGACAGTTGATATTATTGGTAGCTAAAGTTCTTTCTTAAAAAAAAAAGTTACATTTAGCATTTGTCCTCCATAACCTGCTTAATAGGTGCATACAGTCGAAACAATAAACCATGTACAGTCGTTCCCCAACTTGTTCTGACCGTAGCCCATTTCAAGCAATAAATTCAAGTCCACATAGAGTGTAAAACATACTCTGGTTCCCTTTTAATCTTCTTCTCCTCCTTTAGCCTCCAGAGAGTCGATAGCTTGGAGTTCGGAGGAGAACTTCTCTCCTAGATCTTTGTTTGCCTGGAGGAAGCCCCGCAGCCGTTCCAGCTGCTCCGCGTCCTGAGGAGCAGACAGACAGAGAGTCGGAGGGGAAAACGTGTGTCAATCATTCTCTACGTCTCGTTCAAAAAAAAAAAAGAAAAAAGCAAGTGCGGGGCTTTTGTTCCGCCTACATGCGTCTTTGCATCCTCGTCTTCCTCGTTACCAGCACGCAGACACTCCCGCAGCATCTCCTGCAGCAGCTCGGCTTCCCACCGGCTGACCGACTCGGCGCCAGACTCCGGCGAGTCGGGGTCCGAATCGGCCGATGGGCCAGCGGAGTCCAGTTGGTCGACGCCAAACACGCGTATCGAAAGATCTACGGTCAGCATCTGGATCACAAAAAAAAAAATAAATAAATAAAAGAATGGAAAAAAACTTAAACATGATGACAGCAGCTGCTTTTCCATTAACCATGTAATCGTGCATGTTGGTATTAAAAAAATAAATATGCTTTAGAGAAAAACAGCAATTTAAAAGCAAAACTCATATTTTTTAATAAAAAGTTTTAGCGTTGGGATGAGTTGGCCGTATTGAAATGAGTGTATTTCTCAAAACTGCAGTGAAAACACTTTTTTTTTTTTTTGGCATCACACCAATCACATGACCAACAACCAGAAGTTAACACTGGTGGAGAAGACAAAGAAAACGACAGGAAGTGGTAGGAGGATGACGGCGCCGCACGTTTTTAATCGCCTGAACGAACTTATTCACATTTGACTTTAATTGCGTTTCTTATTTGAAGTTGCCGCTAGGCCTGTCATGATAACAAATGTTATTGGACGATAAATTGTTCAACAGTTAATGCGATAAACGATAATATTGTTGTTTTGAAAGCATTTTCAAGTAATATAATGGCAATGGCGTAATAATGCAAGAACACATCGTCAGAGATCAGTAAACTTTAACACAGTAAATGGAAAACATTTTAAATATCCAAAATAAATTAATAAAACAAATAAAATGAATTTTGAAGTCTTTGTAAAGAAAATTGTTCTTCGAAGAAAAGGGCTGGTTGAGACCAAAGCACAAAACTGAAAATTGTTTTCATTCAGTTTTTAGTAGAAAAAGAGAGAGAAAAAAGAGAAATGATAAATCCTGCCAATGGAAATTATTGAGGTTCTTTTAATTTATCATGCAATTAATTAATTTATTGATTACTGTGACAGGCTTAGTTGCAGCATGTAAATTTCACAGAAATATGTTTTTTTCTATTCTTAAAACTGTCACCATGTCGTAACAGTAAAATATGAGGTGGACAATCTGTACAACAGTCTAATTACCCCGCCTGTACCCTGAACTACAATTGCAATCTGCAGATATGCATCGCTTCCCATCAGAAACAGCCAGTCAGAGCCAGGAGGAGGGTCTTAGTGCTGTCAATCACCCTTGTGTACTTTAGAAAAGTTACATACTGCAGCTTTCAAGGAAACACAACAATTGCTAAATTGCGTTTTCTTGACATTTTCGACAGTTTTGCGCACATTTGTAGTGGAAGCGCATTATAAAGAGCCTGGAAGTGGAGCTGCCGCTGTTTTCCAAACAAACTCACGTCTTCGATTTGCTTCCCGACGGTCAGCATGTGGGGCACAAAGCTCAGCTGCTGCACAAAGTGCCTCAGAGCCGTCCTGTAGTGCCTCATCCAGTCGTCCTTCACCCGAAACTCGCAAGAGTGCATCAGCTCGTTCCTGCACTGAATCACCTGGAAGCAGAAGCACAGATGCGAAAATGCAGCTTTAGCCCTGACATGAAGCTGCGTTGTAAGTCTTTTTTCGCTGTTGTTGTTCCACTGCTCACCTGTCTCACCAGCTTCGGATCCACGGAACTGAAACAGTCGCAGTAGTTGATCAGGTTGAGCAGAGCGGAGGCGTCAAACTCGTCGGCGCGCTTCACCTTAGCCTGACCTCGTGGCATGTACGCCTGAAGACACACAGAGCAGCAGAGCATGGAGACCCAACACGAGGAACACAAAGTTCAAACCCTCCTGATGGACCCGTGGTTGGCTTAACGTCGAGCTGAAACGAAGACGGTTCTTTT
The DNA here is from genome assembly GCF_000485575.1 of Poecilia formosa. Classification (NCBI taxonomy): domain Eukaryota; kingdom Metazoa; phylum Chordata; class Actinopteri; order Cyprinodontiformes; family Poeciliidae; genus Poecilia; species Poecilia formosa. The sequence continues at coordinate 508,982 of NW_006800224.1, forward strand.
TTCTTTTTCCTCTAGAATGCGTCCCGTCACCATGGTTTCCGCGTCTTCAGCCATGACGAATCCTGATCCTATCAGAGATGCTTGCTTATGTTATGCCTATCATCTCGTCTCAGGTTTGTTTGCATGCGTTTTCACTTCCTCTGCAGAGGCGGTTCACCTTTCATCTGAATCCAGGCAGTGATTTCAGCTGCACGAGTCTCCAATACGCTTACCGGTGTGTTGGAGTGGAGAGATTTGTACTCATCTCATCTCAGAAGGGATCTAAATATATTTGGGGGGTTTTTGTGCTGATGTTTTATGTAATTTCCCTTTGTATAAAAAGTAGTTATCCATGAATCGTTTAGCAGAGTCTACAGATTTTTTGTTAAACATTTAAACCTTTTTTACACAATCTAAGAAATACATTAAAATATGCAAATAAATAATTAATTAAATTCATTCTTTAAATAAGAAACTAGATATTTTATTGCCTAAAATGCAGTACAGCATTCCTTTTGTGACTTTGAACTGGGTGAGCATATATATAATATATATATATTTTTTAAATACCACTTGAGAAGTTAACAATTAATCAATTACTAAATTAGTTAATCATTCCAATAACTGATTCATCACAATTAATTGTTTCTGCCTTAGTTTAGCAGAACCTCCTGAAAATTGAAACAATGAAATAGCTGTGGAGCTTCTTTAGGTATTAGATAGCGCCTATGTTTTTTTATTTCAGATAGAAGCAACACTGCCATCTAGTGGAATTTTGCAGTATCGTAAGCCTCTATGTGTACAGCTCAGGAGTCTGCTGCTACAAGTGGCTCTTTGGATGCCTCTTAATCATTTTGGCTGAAAATAATACAGAACTAACAAATGTTTTTAAATCTGAATATAACAAATGCAGGTTTTTGACTGTTTTTATCCTGCAATTTTTGAATTTGATTTCAAGTAATATGTTTTTAGATCCGTTTTCATTGTCAATTGATTGGAATCTAAATGCTTTTTCAAAATTGTGTTTTCCATCCCACCAAAAATAAATAAATAAATAAATAAATAAATAAATAAATAAATAAATCCATCCATCCATCCATCCATCCATCCATCCATCCTATTCTTAGGGTTAAAACAAAGATTAATGCCGACCTTCCTACAGTGGCTGTATATCTGAAATTATAATTTATCATCCACCAAAATTTGTTATTGTGGCAGGCCTACCCGGTGAGCAAGCTCTGCACTGGCAGCCAATACAATCCTGTCACACAATCTATCTGAGAGGCAACAGATGGAGGATTTAAATTTAAAAAAGGGAAATGTGCAGTGAGAGTTAGCACATTCCCCCTGTGCAAGTGTGAGGAGAGTGTGACGGACATCATGGAGACATCTTCACTCCAACCAAACCCTCTGAGTTTCTGATGTCACTATGCTAAAGTTACCTAATAATTCAATGCAATGCTGAAAATTCAGATATTTTTGGGGAGAAATTTTTTGCAATGAATGACTCATTTTATGCTCAATCATCTATTGACAACACAAACTGTAAGCACAAAAAGTAGAGGAATAAAGTTTGGGAAGCAACCTTGGAGTCCCTCCCACAACTGTACAAATGCGTGACGCGGTGCGTCTATTTTATCTGCAATCTGGCATAAAGAACAAAACGTTCAGCAGTTTGTTTCAGCATACGTTTCTGCAGCTTTAGGATGACTTTACGTGTGGATGGAGTGATGTGTGGTTTACCTTGGCCAGTTCCCAGTGGTCCGTCCTCCAGTAACGGGGAAAACAGTTTGTCCAGTGGATTGTGGCATCTGGCTGTCTGTGGTGTCTCAGGATAACTTTCTGCCACTCTGAACACACCCTGCATACCGAGACAAGCTGCCAGTACAGAAACCCAATGAAAGAAAATTACTGTGAGAAGTTATAACTGTAATATATTTAAAGGAATAAATGGTCAAATCCTACCGTATTTCCTCTGGGTTTACAGGAAGAGGTCTCGCAAGGTTTCCGCAGGAGAGGATACTGGTTGAGCAAATCTCCGTGGAAAGCTGTCAGCTGCTGGTCGGTGAACGGAAGGAGGCCGTCCTTCAGGATGAGCAGGCAGCGTCCTGCTTTCAGCCAGTTCTTGTACTCCTCGTCGTTGAGACGAAACGTCAACTCCTCGCGGACCATCTCAGCTCTACTTCCTCACAAAGTGAAACACAACAAAGGGGCAGGGCAATGTTCAGGCCACGTGGCCAGCTTTTCCTACTGGCTGCAGTTCAGCACGGCGGCCACCAGATGGCGGTGTGTTACCGTAGCTACATGATGTCGGGGCGGGAAAACCAGGTGGGCTGGAGGAAGACAACTTTGTGTGAAATAATGGAGTTTATGGCAGTATGTGTGGCAGATAACTGAAAAATTGGAGAAACTTAATTTTGAAAGATTTCTATCTGAAGCTGAAATATATACAAACTCATGTCATCACCTGCAGGACCAGGGAGGTCACCAGAGACAACTTGGAATCTGTCAATACTTGTGAGACTTATATTTTATATTGAGGATATTTTTATTTCAGATCACTCCTGTGTCTTTTTTTATTTGTCTTTAGGGATGGAATTATCTAAAACTCATCGTTTCATTGGCTCTTTTAGTTCATCTTTGCTGAAAAGTTTTCTTCACGTTTTTATTTCTCTTGACACGGCAGTTATGATGTTGATTGTCTAGCTAATGTTTTTAGCAAACATTTTGGGGAAATTCTAGATGAAAATCTCTGTATCAAGTCTGTACCCTGCGGGAAGACTTGGCTCTGTGAAGCAGCTATGTAGGAAGACTGGATGTTTGTGGAAGTCAACTAGGCTCTCTGCTCATCTCCTGCATCTGAAAGAGGTTTTGATTTCCCCCAACTAGCCCACAGTATAAAACAGTTCAATTTCTCTAAGTCATCTCTTCAAATGTGAGGACAGAATGATTTCAACATCTTCTGCTATAGATATTATTCTAGCATCACTATTTAAAGCTGTTTTCCCTTGTACTGTAAAATGTATTAGCTCCCCCCTAAATTTTGGTCAAGTTTCATCATTCAAAAATGGTGTGCTTCTCTTCTTAAAAAGTCTCCACCTTAGATTCATTGCGTCCTACGACTTATAGGGTTATCTCAAAACTTTCTTTCCTGGCCAAAATTCCACAGCAACCGTGGGATTCTGATGATTTTAATATTTCAGCCATATTTCAGTCTGGTTTTTTAAGAGCCTATTCAACAGCGTCAGGATTCCTTCGAGTGACTAACGGTTTGATGATGTGGAAATGAGAATTGTTGGTGTTAGCTGGACGTAAATTCCAGGTTTATGTTCAGCCCTTTAGTATTGGGGGATCACTCAGTTCTGCTTGTGAAACTGAGAGTCTTTCAGAGATATTTGTGTTGCCCAGTCCAATTTTAACTCGAGGTCTCAACCACGGAGTTCTACTGTGTTTCTGTTTTTGGGCCTAATTTATTTGTCTTTGTCTCCTTCCTTTATGCAGTCTTTTAAAATCTTTTAATGAAATCTCTTATCATTACTACGCTGACGATACTCAGGTTTTAATTACTTTTAAACCCCATTCATTTTCCAAGCTATCTGTTCTACAATGGTATATGAAATCAAGCAAATGAAGGTCGAATAATGATTTTCTCCAGTTGAATGAAGAGAAAACACAGGTTCTTATCTGTGCCGCAAATAACTCAGTTCCTTCATTTTCTGACCACTTGAGTTGCCTCATACATTAAGCTTCCTATTAAAAATAAATTTTTTGATGGTGCTGTATTGTTTTAATAATATGTCAAGGATGTTGTTTATTCCTGCTTTTTTCACTTGAGGAACATTTGGAAACTCATGTGTATCATTTCTAATGCTCCGGTGGAAATGGTGATTCATGTATTCATCCGTTCTTGTATTGATTATTGCATTTCCCTTATTACCTTTTCTCAGTGAAAGTTCTACAAATCATTGAACTGCAATATTTTTGACTCCCTTATGGGCTAAAATGCAACACCTGACTACTCTTCATAAACTACCAGTTCAGCACAGGACCCAGATCAAGGTTCTTGTGTGGACTCATAAGGCTCATTATGATAATGTTTCTGCATACATTACTAGACTTTTACGTCCATGTGTCACCACCAACGAGTCGCCACGGTTGACTGATCTGGGATTGCTTTACTGTCCTAAAGCCAGGATTAAAAATCAAAAGTGAAAGTATCTTTGCGGTTGTAGCTTCTCCAAAAACATGGGATTCAAAGGTGTTCTCATGCAGGCCAGAAGTGTCTCCAACAAATCTATCCAGCCCTTCCAGCAAGTTTTGGATCTGGCCAGGGCTCTCCCCCAAGTTAGCCAGGTCATTGCCTTTCTATGCAGTACCGCTCCAGTCGAATCTTCCAAATACTGAATTAACATTAACAGCCATCTTGTTTGGCTTGGTACATCACTCTCCACAGTAGAGGATGGTTGCTTACAGTGCAGAAAATTTTCCAGTAAGCTTCACTGCCTTGAACTGGCACATTGCACACGCCACAGCCAAACATTAGCAGTAAGGTCAAATTTAAGACTTTCAACAGAGGCTGCGCTTCAAGGAAGCAATCGTTTCTCAATAGCCAATGGTCCAGACTCTCTGTACGAAGCAAATCGTACGACAAGGAACTAGGGGATGGGAAGCATTCCATAAAGATGCCCAAAATACCTCAGCTGATTTCTTTCAAAGTGGCAGAGGAGGCTCTGAGTCTTTCTTGACACATAGTTTCTCACCTTATCTCCAACACCAAATCCAGCCATGAAACAGAAGACCTTCCTCTCAGCTGCTTCACTCTCCTTCTTTTGATCATGATCCATCTCAAGAGAGATGAACCGGTAAATCAAGAACTGCACATTTTGCTCAGCTTTGTACTCCATGACAGATCGTATACCCATTTACTGTTCTATCCCAACGTCAATCATGTACAAAACAGAGGGAGTATTCCATGTCTGCTGATTGAAACAAAAGCTAATGCAGTAGGTGGTGCTGACACATTGCCAGTCTTCAGCTGGTGAAAATATGCAGACTTTCAATAAAGATATTATTTTTATACAAACGTTGTTTTTTTGTATGTAGTTTACAGGCCCTCTGGTAGTTATCCACTTCTTAAGAGAATCTGTGCCTTCCCTAGTGGTCCGACCATTTCAGTTGATGTTGAAACAAAGATTCACAGTTTTCACTCCTGACTCAGTTGCTGAAATTCTCTCATGTTCTCAGCACTGCTCTTACTAACGTTTTCCTTTACATATTCCACGGTTCAAGAGAACTCGCTAATTAGGTACAATGCATTCAATAAAGATTTGATCAACTAGTTTTTCTATTAGAAGGCTGAACTACAAAACTAATTGCCCTGGTGCAGCTTTCTACTTTTTTAGATTCTGGGTTTTACAATTGTTTTGGATAATTCATCAGAAACCTTGATATCCAGCAAAAACAGTGTCTTAGTGTCTGATTAATCCCCGACCTGTAGAATCAATAGATCATTTAAAGAGAAGTAACGTCAAATCCTGGTGATGGAGATTCAAGAACAGGTTAGAAACTGGGGTGCAGCAGTGGCACAAGACACATAGAGGCCTCAGTCCTCTATGTGTCCATCACAGGCTCCTGCCCCGGTGCATTGACCTTTGCAGAATGTCTTCCCCTCTTTCACAACCCACTTTTCTGTCAATTCACTGTCAAAAAAAGGCCACTGGAGCAACAAAAAAAAAAAACTTGTAAAGAAAAGAACAGGTTATAAACAACGTGTAAAAAGCAAAACAAAACCGTTTTTGAGGGACTTGGGACTCCAAGTGAACCACAACGAAAGCAGTTGTCCACAAATGGACAAAACAGAATACTGGTGAACCTCAAGAGTGACCAGCCTACCAAAATTACATAGAGCACATTGATTATTCACATCCCTCGGTCAAAGCCACTATTCATCATTTAACAGTGAGAAACAGGCAGGGCAAAAATGGCATCTGGATTTCTAAGGTGATTAAACCACAAAGGCCCATGTAACATATGGTGAATACATCTTGATGACCAACAGGACTTTAGAGGAAATATTCTGGTGAATGATGAATCCTAACTCACCATTTCAGAGAAAGTAGATCATGCTTTTCTTTAGGACCTGGATGACTTTCTGTAATTTTTGAGACCATAAATTCTGCTCTCTAGCAGAAAATCCTGGAGGAGAATGAACGGTCATCAGTTTGAGTTGATTAAGGTCTGACCTCACCACCATTGACTTCTTGTATGTATGTTTGATAGTTGAATTCAATTATTTGTTGAACAGTCAAGATAAAGACCAAATATGTATATATACATACAGAGAAGGAGATAGCCAAACATGCGTCTGTCCAATAAGTTTACATATGTGCTCATTTCACTTGTTCCCGTTTCTTCCAGTTTTGTGTTGTGGTGAAAAACTAGGTCTCTCACAGATCAGTCTTTCACTCAAATTTTGCTTGAACATATTTTTATTCATAGCTCTGTGGAGAGCAACATGCAGCGTTCACTCAAAGATTAAGCCTCCCACCTTATCCCTATGTCTAAACCAATCCCTCTCAGACATACACCTACTTGAGAGCCTACATCACCTCGTTTCGGTGACTGATGTTCCTGACAGTAAAAACCTGTAAAGAAAGCCTGTGAGGCGGCTTGGTCTCTGTGAAAAGCTTGGCCGCATCTGATTAAGACAATTCCAACCCAGCGTTTCATCCGCACAGAATCCCACAAGACTTACTTTAAGGGTAGGATAATTAGGCCACGTTCAGCAAGCTGTTCAGCAGTTCAGTCGTGACTCCATCTGAGGACGCGTTCTCTAGTTAGGAAGATCTAAAATGAGGACTGAAACCTTGATATCAAATGAGCTGTCTCTGGATGTGAAGCTACAGTTTTTGCATTTCTGTGTCAAAGTTCTTCATAGTCTTTCTTCACTTTGGACAGGCCTGGACTGCAGAGAAGCGAGTCCAGTGCCTGCCTTAGAGAAATGTGCCGAACAGAGCATCGCTTTGTTGTAACGAGCGTTGGACAATCCCTATTACCAGAGGGATTGTACATAGAACAACGCATGTTGTTCTATGTATTATTTGCAAAGTTCACTGTCATCAGGACTTTTTTTTTCCTATTTCAGTTTGCAAATCGTTATCTGAGCCTGCCAGTTCTGCCTCTCGTTAAAGTTTTCCTATTTCCATTGCCGCAATGTATCTGATTGATTCGGGAGACAAATTTCACTTTTAACCATGGGAATTTGGTCCTGGTGAAAGCCTTGCTAAAATATTTAAATTGATTTTTATTTTAGGCGTCAGGTAATTCCTCCCTGGCTGCTCCCGGCTCCTCGCTCTTCCTCCAGCTGCCCTCCAACCTTCTCCCGCTCTGCTCCTCTCTCATCGCCTCCCCTGCTTCTGCTCAGCTCTGCATTTAAATGAGGAAAATTGTCAAAGAAAACCATTAATACGAAGTGAAAGCACCTGATGGCAATTCTGACAGCACATGCGCAAAAAGGCACAATTAACTTGACCCGGCTTTGCAATCCAATTTGATACCTTTATGTCAAGAAATTGAATCATGATTGGATTACCTATAGGTACCTATATTTATAAATGACCTTAGCACATCCGACAGTTTCTACTGAATCATTGGAGATGCTGAACGTACCTTTTGAGCAAATATGCCAGCTTCCTTTTCCTTTTCTTTACTCAATAATCTCTGAAAATCCACTCAAAATAACTTAACCAGAGCTGAAATAATGCTAAAGATAGAAAGTTCCAAATAAGTTTTGAGAAAGCCAATGTTTCCACTACACTGTCAAAAGATACACCTCTTCCAAATTATAAATATTGGCTGTCAAAAGAAACCTGCTAGAGCTAAAACGAGCATGTATTAGCTTAGCTTAAAGTTAGGAACATAAACACTCTGAAAAACTTGAGCTAAGTCTTGAATATTGTTTCACCTGAAAGTAATTTACTGTTCATTTATTAGAAAAATAAACAAAGCCAATGGAAATGGTACAGCTACAGCCATGCTAGCTAACGGTCTACCTGCTGAAAATTAGCATCAAGGTGCTACTTCCCAACAGAAACGCTGAAAAGGAGAACATTTGCATGCACCGCTGAGCTATGGCTTCAGCTCAACTTCATTTAATTGGACTGCTGACCTTGTATGAGCATTAAATCATTTCATGGGAATCCATTTCGCCTCAAGTATGTCTGACTCCACAATGATAGGTGGCGATGTGCCCCCTTTCAGCTTGTTAGCAATAGGGCCGACACAACTGAGTGTCCAAGTAATTCAGGTAATATGACATGAGGTCTGCACCTTCATCAATACAGTTGGAAGTTATCTGACATGTGCAGCCTTTTCTCACGTGTCGCAGAGTCAGAAGAAGAGAATGAGCCAAACAGGGGGGCTCTCTGTTTCCTGTAGAGTTGCCAACTTCTTAGTATGGAAAGTGGCTTTTAGCTATTCCACATCTATTATGAAATGTGGGATTCAATGTGGGAGAAACTAAAAGTGAGCAAAACAAAAAAAAACAGTATCTTTAGAATTACAAAGGCATTTTATTCTGTCCATTCTTCTTCTGTCTAACGTCTCAGTTCCTCCCTCCTTGTCTAATCCTTGATTTTTGTCAAGTGAAAGTACTCAAAAGAGTCACGAGCTGAATTATTTAGCTCTGTATTTTTATTTTATTGCATTAAATTTTAGTTCTGTTTAATTAGGTTAATTCAAGACCACATTGCGGATCAGCTGACTTCCTACCACAACCCAAAAATATCCATGTCAGGTCCATTGATCATTCTGATTTGCCCTAATTGACATGTGAATGACTGTTGCAAGTAAAAAGTTGCAGATAAACATTTGTTTTATTTGAAAATTTAACCTTTGCGTCATACAGGGGTGAGAGTGAATGGTTCCACGGTTGCCACTGTGGCAGAGTAACCTCATGGTTGAGGAGAGAGCACGGGGCAGCAAGGCATTTCACAAAAACACACTGACCTCCCTTTTTATTTAGCTCAAAGCTTTGGCATATGATTCATAATTAACCGAGTCAAAACAAGGCGCGACATCAAGCACATCCATAATCTATCCGAAAAGCGAGGGCCAATCAAAAGATTGGATCTTCACACAGAAAGGCAATCTGCTTTTTTTGTTTGATTGGCTCAGACTTTAACTTGTTTCTACGAAGGTGAGCAAACACAGATAGGCCCGCAAAAAGGGAAAAGACATCAAATATTCAACACGCCAGTGAAACCCGGGGAGAGAAAAAAAAATTACTCTGAAAAGATTTTTAGTCACGCACTCGATCAAATAGGTCGCACTCTGGGGAGCCGGAAAGCAAGAGAGCGGTTTGGATCAGGTTGATTGTATAAGTTTAATTGGACTCCCAGGTGCATTTTGCTGGCTTAGGGATTCCATAAATTATTATTCCAGACACTCCCAAGTCAGGGGCGTGTGTTATTATTTTTGGAAGAATAGTGTAATAGGAATACCTTGGACCATGTTTCATAGGAAGTGACAAAAGTTGGCATTGCTGTAAAATGTTAATTTGAAACGGTGAAGTGTTACTCCAGCTAGTTTTTAGTTTTAATTATTTATATTAACAGTAATGTTTCAGGACGTTCCAGGGAAAGGTCTTCTCTAGCTCTCCATGCCGTGGGACCACATCTGCCTCCCGATCCGAGTGGAGGCGGTGCCCCTCATGAGAGGTGGCATCACCAAGCTGCTACACCTGCCGCCTGCAGTGAAAAGCAAAGTTGAACACCCAGAGGAGGCCGGCCAGTCGGCCGGCAGCTGTGTGCACCGACGTCCCAGAGGCCGCCGCTGAAGGCGTACATCGGGGACCGGCTGACAGATACCATGCATCAACCGAGACCGCAGTGGCTCGCCGGAGGAATACCAGCGACTAACCCTCTTGCTATTTCGAGCCTGAGCTGAGCGGAGAGACGTCTCGCGAATGTCAAAAGCAACCAAATATATAAATATATACACATATATATAAAAAAACACTTAACATTGCAACCTTCCATATCCGGGGCACGACTATTTTCAACGACCGTCCAAACCCGGAACTCTGTCAGCGGCGTTTCTCCTGACGCAGCGGAGTTTCTCGGTGCTGCAATTTCCCAGCAACCTGGAACTTCTGATTCTAGAGGAACAGAAGCTCCGGCCCACGGATTACAATTTATATTGAATTACACTCCTCTAGGATGTTTTGTTTTTTATAGATTGAACAGCAAAGCACCGGCTGTACATTTAATACCGCAGGCTCTTGCGTTGATGGCTATTAACAGAGATTCATCAAGCCTGACGTGAGGGAAATCTAACACTGAAACAGGAGACCACTGAGGACCCAGAACTGGAAATTAAAACTGAATTATGCCAGTCAGGACTTGAATGATTACTTTGAAGCTTCACTACTGTGATGAACATTTCGTATCGAGTTAATCTTTCAGGTTTTGTCACGTTTGCACCAAAACTGCCATCTTGGAGATTGACTCAGTCTGGGTTGGGGTTAGGATTCGTGGCAGCGCTTCAACAGACCAGAGAATAACACAACTTAGACAAATTCAGCCCTTACTGTGAATGTGTCTGCTAGGTTTTGAGTTCATCCTTTGACTATATCTTTTATACGTTGGTTTCCTTTGTCCTCTCCAGCTTATACATCTTGTTTTGCTCCCTTGCCTTATTTTTGCTTTGCTTTGCCTAAGGCAGTGCACTGTTTTCATTAAATCTCTGCTTTGATTCGGTCCTTCAGCTTGAGCACGCACAGGCTAGCTGCTCGCTACGGTGGAAAGGAGAAGCTGCGTTTGAACTGGGACAGGGCTTCAGAAGAACCAGGCTTCAGGAGGCTTAACGTCTGCTCTCATCAGCTGGGGATTGAGAGCAAAACTCAAACTATGAGCTTTCATACACAGGATTCCCGATATCGTACAACAAACATGCTGGGAAACAGTTTTACAGTACATTCACAGTCAGTTGTGTAAGTTTTATTTTAATATAACAACTCAGAGTAAGGCGGACATGCGTAACCATGGCAGTAGGGTATTATTTTTACAGCTGAGAGCAGCCACCGTTGCTCTCGAGTTTTATTGAGAGAGAAAAAGTATAATTTTCCTTCCACTTCTCAATTAGGTTCTGCTTTGCATTGATCAAATAAAACACCAACAAAGCTGAAGCTTGCGTTTGTGATGTTACAGTAATTTTGAGAAATGTGATGGTGGAAAAATGCTCTCGCTTCACTTAGTTACAGCTGCCACTGTGATTAAGTGTTTCTCTCGCTCCCTTCAAAAGTTTTAACATTTTTATGCCATCATTACGTCCCCTACTGAAAGTACCTCACAATAAACAACCTGACATTTACAAAATGTCAATACGCCGCTCTCCTGGCGCTTCGTCGGAGTGAATGCAGAAACGAAAGACGGGGGGCCCGCGCGGGGTCCGAACCTTCATCGTCTGCGGACGTTTTCAGTCCGGGTCCCGTCTATCACGCGCATGACCTCTGACCTCTCTAACCTCTCCGACCTCTCCGACCCCTGAATCAGAACAACGCGTTGGGGACAGATTGGGTTTACACCCGTATACTGTTTCTGCCTCTCATTCAGGTTAAGTGGGCCAGGAGAAAACAACAAAAAAAAAAAACAGCTTGAACAAGCAGAAGCTGTGACAGGACTCCTAATTAAAACGTATTACGTTACGATTATGAAAATGAAAAGACATTTGTGTTGTATCAAATAATTTCATCTTTACATGAAAATTTAATTAGTCTTTTAGGGTGTACAGAGAAAAACAAATATCCCTCTATCTTTGTAATTGGATCTCTGAGGATTTGATGATAGTTAAAGTAGATTAGACACCCTGGAGTACGTGTGTGCGTATGTGTGTGTGTGTGTGTGTGTGTGTGTGTGTGTGTGTGTGTGTGTGCATAAATGAGCCCTATTCAGCAGTCAGTCGAGGGGACGCAACAATATTAATGTGACTGCGAGGATGTAGGTGCGTGTGTAGTACATGCATGTGTCTGCCCGTGTTGAGAGTGAGAGTGTGTTTGCGCTCGAGTGTGTGCCCACAATCCCGGAAGGGCATTTCTTTTCTTTTTTTTTTTCTTTTTTAGCAGCAGAGATCAAAGGGACATTAGTATTCTGAAATAAATCACATGCTCAGGCCTCGCCGCGTTGGTCCCCTAACACATCCACAGGAGACACGCGCTCTCTGTCTCATTCTCCGCGTCTCCTCCTTTCTCTTTCTCCTTCCATCTCCATCTTCAAAAGACACCACCAAGCACCCCCTCCGCTCCCATCCACTCCTCCCTTCCACTCTCTCTCTTTTTCTCTCTCTCCCTCTCTCTCTCTATTTTTTGGCCCCCAGCGGCCTTCTGAGCTATCTGCTTACTGGGCTCCGAATCCTTTGTTGCATCCTTTTGGCTTCTCACGTTCCGACTCGAGCTCCTTCTCCTCCCCTCCGTCTGCAAATAAGTGAGGAAAATGCTTTGTCAGAAAAAAACTGTTGTTCATTGGCGAAAAAAAAAAAAAACCTGAAAAAAAAGTCAGAAGCGCAAAGTATGGGAATTTTGACAAGCATATCTGCAGGGAGAAGACCTCTTATTTGGCTGACTCTCTCTCTCTCTCTCTCTCTCTCTCTCTCTCTGTCTCTCTCTCTCTCTCACCTCCTCTCTTTCACTCTGCTTCTGCCATTCTCCAACTCTCTTCACAGCTCAGCGGCACAATCAGTCTACAGCTGAATGGTGATTATTATTCCTTTTCTCCACTTTTCAGAGTGTGAATATCTTTTTAGTTGGGAGGGAAGTGTGAACACTTCTAAGACTTCTGACAATGTTGCTGCTCGCTCCCAAATTCTCCAGTAATGAGAGCCGTTCTGCACGGATGGACGGCGTCAGCCGGACCGCGCTTTCCCTCAGAAAGATGGCCGCCGCGTTTTGCCTTGGGGGGTGCGGGCGGAGGGAGGGATATAAAGGGAGAAAAGTGGGGACCTTCATGTTTTTGATGGGAAAGTTTCACACTTTCTCAGACTCTAATTTCCACAGTTCTCGGTGCTCTGTGAATCCACAAAATAACAATTCAGTCTGGACTCACTGCGGTTATTTCTGCATAGAGACATGGAAACGGGGAAATACAGAGGCTGACAGAAAGGAAGGGCGCAGGGAAGAATGGGAGGAAGGAGTGAAGGGGAAAAGGACACAAAGAAGCAAAAAGATGGAAGGCAGGACACACGGGAGAAAGGAATATGACAGGGAATGAAGGAGTGAAGGAAGGAAGGAAGTAAAAGAAATGAAAAAAGCATGAGAGATTTAAGAAACACAAGGAAGTAAAGAGAGGAGGACAAGTGTAAGAACTCAAAGAAGGAAGGACAATGCAAAGTTTCCATTACAAATGTGTGCAAAACTTTGTCAAAAAAAAAGCACAATTTTGCAATTGTGATGTCTCCATTAAATAAATAAAAAAAACCAAAACAATTAAATATCACACATGAATAAGTTTGTTCATGTGACCAGTCACTAAAAAACATGCCGAGTCAACATCCTGCAATGACTCCCTGGCTATTTCTTTCGAGTTTTCAGCAGTGGCAACATCCAGATTGCTGATCACGTGACTCGATGCAAAAAAATATATAAATATATCTTTTTTTTTTTCATTGCAACTTTTACAAAATAAACCAATGTTGATATGGCCAAAAAAGGCCCAAAACACACATCTCACCCCAGTGCCAAAACCTTTTAGTGATAAAGGAGAGGGTTTTTTAAAATTGATATTTCCATTAAGCAAATTTATTTTCAAAATATCAACTTTCATAATGATTTGGTCAATGAAAATGCAACTAGAGAGGAGGACTTAAAGGAGCAGTATTATGCAAAATAATATTTTTTAACTTTACATCATCTTTTGATGTTATTCCCTCATCAAAAACACATCTGGAGTGTTGCTTTTACTCTTCATACATATTTGAGAAATCCTTGAATCTCCATGGCAACCATTCAGTTGTACAAAAGATCTAGTTGGACTTAGCCCCTCCTTCAAGACGCAGCTCCTCCTCAGAGCTGCAGTTTCCAAGCTCCCGTGCTTCCGTCTCACAGAGCATCCCTCACTGTGACTCCACCACTCAGATCCTTCAGACTAGCCAGCAGCAATTAGCAAACAGCTGGATGAACTGCACATCTGCTGAGTTCATTGTATGAGCTACTTCTCATCAGCAATCCTGATAAAAACATTGCTAAAGGGTTGAAAGAAGAGCGCCGTTGTGACGACTTCCCGAAGGCGGAGTTTCAGGGAGAGCAAGTTTCGTAAAGAGAAAGGTACAATTTCAAGGCGTTAAACTACAAAGTCCAATTTCTTTAAGTTATGTTTGATATATATGTTTGATTTATACAGCATTATATTAACAACGAAAAAGCACGGGGAAAGAAATATAAGACTAAAGGAAGGAAAGTAGAAGGAGGGAATCAAGGCGGTAGAGGACGCAACAAAGGAGGGAAGGAAGATGAAAAGAACGGACAAATAGAAAATAAAATCTCCAAATAAAAACATTTCTCCGTACTTTAGTTTCTTTTCCGTTTGCTATTTTCTTCCAAGCTTTCCTAAACTTTCCCAGACAGCTTAGCAACCCCGTAAGTGGAGGCAGGGAAGTGAAAAAAAAAAAAAAAAAGGAGGAAAAATGATTGGCATAGCACCGCTGGGAGAGGAAGAAGCTCATTTTTTAGCCAGAGAATTAGAATGAGTGGAACATAAATGCCCCCTGTAGCTCCCTGACAGTTACAATATCCATGAGATTCAGCGTTTTCTTTGTGCCCCTGCTGTCGGCGCGAGCGCGCGTGCGTCTTACATGTAAGCGCGCGCGCGAAAGAGAGAGCGCGCGAGAGAGGGGCACGTGTGTGGGATGGATAAGTTTCGCGCCAGCGTGTACACGCGTGTACTTATTTATGTGCGCGCTTGTAGCTGCGCGTGTGTGTCATTCTGATAGCCACCCACATGAATATGCAGATCAGTTTTAGAGAGCGTATGTGCTCAGCATTAAAGCCCACTCTCCACTGCTGACCCAATTTCACACTGCGGTGTGTGCATGCACTTGCTTATCAATGTATTTCTCCGAGCTTGGATAAAGAAGGAAAAAATATATATATTTATATAAATCAGGCTGGTTAAGACCTGGGCATGTGTGTAGGTTTGCATGTGTGCGTTTTTTTACAAAGACAGAGAGAGAGAGAAAATATCACACATGTATGCATTAAGTCTCACCCAGCGCGCGCACACACACACACACACACATTCACAAAGCTGCCTGTGAATAACAAAATTCTCATTAATACAATTTGACCAAAAAAAAAAAAAAAAAAAAAAAGAGGAAGAAGAAGCCCAATCCTAATGCTGAACAAGCTGGACTGTACTCTATCACAGTCGGAGGAGTAGTTTATTTCTCACAGCCGACGGCTTCAGTAATACCTGTCTGCCTCGGTTTAATGCAGCGCCGTAATGATGGAAGACCTCACAAAACACGATCCTGCCCAGAATTAGGTGAAAACAGGGCTGCTGGGCTCATATCTGATGAATAAATATGAGGCTGCGGCCCAGCAGCTGGTGCTGGTACCAGATGCACTTGGTCTAACAGGTGGGCTCGGGGTCCTGGGCTTACAGATGGCGCCCGCTCTAAAGGGCCGGACTGCTGGCTACCACCGAAGGGAGCTGGTGTAGAAACATGCAAGCACCTACTACCGCTTACTACTAGTTTATTGATGTGTCTTTGGAAATAAATGAACATGAAAAGCATGTTGCCACAAGCGATGGAGCATACAGACCAAAATACAAGGAAGAAGTTGTTCTGGTCGGATGAGAGCAGAATTGAATGTTTTCGGCCCACAAGCCTATGTGTGAAGGAGAAACAACCTTGCACAAAACACCATTCCCACAGCGACAAATGGTAGAAGTGGCACCATGCTGTGGGGATGATTTTATTCAGCAGGGACAGGCGACCTGTCGAGTGTCGGGAAATTGAATTAGGATAAAAACAAGACACTCCCGGAGGCTGCCAAAGATTTGAGATTGGGGTGGAAGTTCACTTTCCAAAGGCTCAAAAAGTAAGGTTCTTATTATGTAAAAATGACATTTTTGAGCTTTATATCATGTTGAAATGTTATTCCATCAAAACAAAAAAAACACCTGGAGTGTTGCTTTGATTCCTTCGTGCATGTGTCGGAAGTCTTTTAATCTCCTGAGGAATCATTCAGAGTGCCCTAACGCTTGCTCTCACAAAGCTCCGCAAAGCTTCCACATTACAGAGCAGCCATCCCCTGCCACTCTCCCACTCAGCTCCTGCAGACTAGTGGCAGCAGCAAGTCTGCTCTACTTATCGTACGAACTACTTCTCAGTCCAACACTCCTAAGAACAGCTTTAAACTGCATAACGGAAATACATTGTTTGGATGATGTGATGAAGGGAGAGTGTTGGAACAAGCAGGAGCTTCTTAAAGAGACAGAAGCCCAATTTCAAGGTGCCAAATTGCAAAGTCAAATTTCTTTTAAATCATGTTTGGTATATAAAACAATTTTATAACAACTGAAGACTGCATAGTTACTTGACTGTGCTGTAAAATGGCACTGTTTGTCTAAAAAATACATAACACTGCCCCTTTAATGAAACATACTATCCAAATGATATTATCTTCTCTTATGCTATGCATTGTGAACTAGTCATTTCAATGTATACAAGCGTTAGCATTCATTTTGTCTTAAACTAATCTCAATTAGTTGAAAGCTAACTTGGCCTCATTTCCAAATTCCTCCAAATAAACCTGATTTATCAACTTTCACAGTTCATGCTGAACCGTGACATCATTGCATCATTTTATCGTTTGGCCTTTTTTAGTAGTTATCCACACCCAAACCAAACATTTCACAACCAGGTTACCACTTTGTGTTCTTCCTCGACATAAAATACTTTGAAGTTTGTAGTTGTGGCGTGACAAACAATGTGAAATTTTTCAAAGGCTTTAAATATCCTTGCAATGTACTGTATTTTCAGGTCTGTTTTTATTTTTTCATTTATTTATTTATTCTTTCCCTGTTAAAACGTAGATTTTCAAAAGCCTTCCTCCCCCCGGGCTGCATGGCGTTCTGCCTCAGTGATTCCTGCTGATATCTCTTGCACTTTTTCACATGGGTTATGATGAGCAACTCTGCCAACGGGAGATTTGTTTACAGGCAGGAGCAGCTGGTTGCGCTACACCAAAGCCCCTACTAATGCCTGTGATAAGACCAGGAGTCCCCGAAGAGCTGGAGAGAAGACGAGAAGGATGCGAGAGTCGCAGAAAGGAGAGGAGTATCTCGTCCTCGGTTATGTGCCTATGTTAGGTCCCTGGGAGAAGTAATATATCAACACACAAAGACGGAGTTTAAAAACGGTGCCTTTGGAAGGAGAATTACTGCGATTTAATTTGAACGTTTTAACATTTTGTGAACCATTTGTTAACTCAAAAGCAGGAAAAAAAAAAGATATGACTGTAAGAAAGACTAGATGTCATAACACGTACGGAGGAAAATTCCCTGTATATGATCCTAATTTAAAAACAGATTTTATACTGGAGTGAAAATGTTTTAACTCCTTTGCAATTACGTATTTTGGATCGTAAAACTAATATTAATATAAGACAAAGATAACTGGAATAAATACAAAATCAGTTGATTTCATTCATTACTACGAAAATATAACTGCCACCTGTGTTGAGTTGTGAATTTACTTTTATTACCACATTGTTTTTGAATTCCTCTATCTAGACCTGATTACTGTATGACCTGGTAAATGGACAGATTTCTCCAAGAGAACCAGTCTGACAACATGAAGTAGGCTAAAGATCTCAAACACCAACAGAGAGAGCCGTCAAATTGAGTTTTAGCCAGGGGTGTCCAAACTTTTTGTCATGTGGGCCAAAAAATAAATAAATAAAATCAAGAAGACAAAGTAGTCCAATTCTTTTTTATTTGTTTGTTTGATTTCATAGAAAAGGGTTGTTACTCATTGTAGATCCAAAACTTGAAACAGACTTTTCCCATTTCTTGTATTAAGCCTCCTGCAGTCTTAAGAGATGGGGCCGCACAGAATCCATGTATGCTTTTATGAGTTTCCTTTTTCGTATGTGGTTTCGGGAACTGATGGTCTGATAGGACAACCCGTCCTCCCTTCCCCACATTTCCCCGCTGTCTGACCGTGACATCTGTCACACTCCTTCTGAGCAGGGGGTTAAAAGAAACTCATCCAGTTTTCAAATTCTTGGAGGCTTGACTGAAAAAATTTATTCTCAGTTACAGAAACAGAATTTAGGTCACTTTCTTTCAAAAGTTTAATAAATTCAGTAAAAGCTGATTTGGTCACAGCAAAGTCAGCTTTTCAGAAAAAAGTCTCTGAACAGACGTGGTTCTAAAAAGACAAATACTTTATGTTGTACTTAACGTTTTCCAAAAATAAAAAGTCTCCTTCTGCATCAGCTACTTGTGCTGGACAGGCCAGATTCGTATCTTTCTTGAACTGCATTTGGGGGCCACACAGAATCAGTCCAAGGGCCACTAATGGGCCCCTAGTTGCACTTTGGACAATCCTGGTTTGAGATCCAGCAAGTTCACCTCTAAAGAACTTGAAAAACCCCTCCAAAAATTTAAAATGAGCAGGAGGCAGAGATACAGTCTGGACTTAGATACCATGCAAGACCTTAAACATTTTTGCCTGGAAGTCCTTCAATGCATCTGAATTTCAGCAATTCTGCCAAGAAAAGTGGGTCAGAGTTCCTCAACATTGACACAAAGATGGATTGTCAGCTACTGCAAATCCATGAAAGGTTTACTTTTCACACAAGAAGGTTGGATTTGACAGCTTTTTTTTTTTTTAACCCTTTGACAAATAAAATCATCATTTGGAAACTGCTTTATTTGTGTTTACTGAGGTTTATCCTCAGGTGAGAAAAGTTGGTTTGATGATCTGAAACATCCGAGTGAAAATGCAGGGGGAAAAAATGAGAGAGGAAGTAAAAGCTTCGAGAGGGCAAGAATCAAATGTCTTATGTAAGAGACAAGGAGCTGCAATATACAGGCCACTCGGTTCATTCCTAATGTAAGACAACCACTTCTAAGTAGTATTTGTTTGTTTTCACATAAAACGTCTGTATAGGATGGTATACTGCAGGTTTTGCCCCTTCTTTTCAGCCTTATACCTCATCTGGCAACGGCTCCATGTCTAATTGGCCAGTTTAAGAGTAATCTGTGGAGAATAGAACTGATCAGACTATCATTTTATCCCAACATGAAAGAAAAGCACTGCGGTTGGCCCAAGCAGCAGCCCAGCCCATCAAATATTCAGAACCGCTCCATCTTTCAACTTGTATAAATTTTAGACACTGGTGGTTCTGAGCTGCCAAACTGCTCCACTTGGCAATATGTTTTTCAGGAATACATTTTATTTATTTATTTATTTATTTACAGTAAACATTTATTACACTGCAACAGACATTTTATGAACCAACTTCCATGTTGTCAAGTCAGCAGTGCCAGTCGTGTGACCTGCCGTGACACAAAGCCGCCAGTAGGTGGAAACGTTGAGTTGGTAAGGGAGTTAGAGGCAGCGTTGAGGTAATGCCTCTCTGCTCTATTGTTCCCTGCAATCATCCTCACCCTCCTTTTTGCCTTCCAGTCTCAACTCCTCCTCACGGACTTCAAACGAACAGAAGAAAATAAGGTAATTTAATTTGCCCCTCTGCCCCTACATGTGCTTTTTGAATTCCTTATGCTAAATACCTAACCCATTTCCTCCCTCTTCCGAAAGTACAAACGCTGACTGTGGTGAAATAAATCCCATTGCTGGAAGGTCCTATTGAGCATTAGGATGACCTCGTGTAAGCGAAGCACCTTGAAAACAGGGAACCTGCTTCGGTACTTGCGGCGCACGACCGACCGGCCGACGGCTTAATAAACTCTGGCACCCGGTGTGCTGCCAACTCTGACAGACATTCCTCAGCATCTTTAAACCTCAACCCCAGAAGCCCTGGCGCAGCGCACACTGAACTCTGTGAAGCAGATCAATGGGAGGATTATCGCAGGACCAAGATGCCAGCTACAGAGCGGCTCTGTGCCGCCTCGGTGAGGGGGGAAGATTGAGAGGCTTCCCTTTGATCTGTGGCTAGGCGCATCTGAGAGGAACCCGCTGCTGATGATAATGATGCCGAGGCCGCCACAGAGAACCAGAGCGGAGCACCCCTCCGACCACCCTCCTCTCGCCCCACTCCCCCATCCCTCTGCTGCTGTTATAAAAGACCGGCCTGTTGAGGCCTGGACGGGACAAACGGATTTAATCGGTCGGATTGCAGATTCATGAGAATTTATTCCAAACAAATGTGTTTCTGTGCCTCCTCTCACCCCCACCTCCATACCCCTCTTCTCCTGAGAAGGAATTATATTGGTGCAACAGTGGTGTGTGAGTGTGTGAGGAAGTGTGTGTGCTCCAGTTGTTTCCTCCATCACATTAGATCCAGCTGAACACCTCTGTCCTCTTTCAAGGACACCCCTCCCTTCTGCATGTCTCCGTCCCTCAACTTCTCTCTCCCTCTCTCTCTCTCATCCTCACACACACACACACACATATATGCACACACACTCGCTGGGTGCTGTGTGACAGGCCGCGGTGCTGGAGAAGGCTGCTGACATTCTGGACAGTAAAAGGCTTAGGGTGGAGTGTGCGTTTGTGTGTCTGAAAGACGGATGAGGAAACCTTGCAAGTCTTCCTCCCCGCTCTATCACTCCGTCTCATCTGCAGGGAATGCCATGCAGGGTCGGACTTACAGGGGGAATAGCCTGGGCGCACCAGAGTACAGGTGCCTCTCAGTAATTTCGTCATTCAGTATTCAAAAGGTGAAACTTTTGTATTAAACCAAAACTGAACCAGCGACAAAATCAGCATTGCTACCCAAGTTAATGGGTAAAGGATTGAACCTTTGCTCAGAGGTCCAAAGTACTCTTTTCAGATGCAAGTCTGTGTTTCATCTGGAAATCGAGGTCCCAGAGTCTGGAGAGACACAAAACTCACGCTGCTTGAGGTCCAGTGTGAAGTTTCCACAGTCGGTGATGATTGTTGGAGCCGCGCCATCTGCTGGTGCCGGTCCAGTGTGTTGTCTGAAATCCAAAGTGAGCAACTGAACAATGAGAGACATGAGAGGCTACAATGTAAGAGGCAACATTAATAAATACCAAGGCTGTTTCATAAGTAGTGTATTTGCAAGAACATTTACAAATCTGAAGGATGCGTTGTAAATTTGCATCCTGCTCTCACACCTCTGACAGCCCTACGTCAAATTCAGCACATCCAATTGTCTTCAGAAGTCATAATTAGTACGCACTATTAATAGCTTTTGTTGAAAAGAGACTTGTGTGTGTTTGTCTCCCACGCCGGCTCCATTGCAGTGGGTAATGTTTTCCCAAGTCCAGCCTTGGTGCCATGGTCACACACAGAATCGGTGACCCCTCCCACTGTCCACAGCTGCCATGTGATTGACTCCTTCTTGTTGCTGTTTGTTTGTTAAAGCTCGATGATTACGATAATAGGATGTGCGGTCAGTAATCTCTTAATTAGTGCTAAGTGGGAATTAGATTAGGCTTTTGTTCATTTCAGGAATGGCTCTGGTTAACCAGATTAGCCAAGCGTGCGTGGATTAGGTCAGACGGCGAAAGCTCCAGGTTAGAGACCGGCCGACGCCAAAAGCGTTCTCCGACCGCCTGCCAGTCAGTTCACGGCAAGAGGCGTCAGGATCGGCCAACATGCCAAGCGGTGGGGGGAACAACCCTTCGCCGCACGCCGGAGGGGAAGGGGAAGAGTCTTTGATGAGTTTGCGGGGACAACTTTTAATTGCTTCTGCGTGTGCTATGATCCAACTCCAGACTCTAGAGTACATCTAACACCTCCTTCACATATTGTTGTGCTCTCCTCTCTCCGGCGTTGTGTCAATTCCTGCTCACTGCTTCGCTGCTTAAAAGCTTTTCTGTTCAACTGACCTCCTATCCACTTCATTTGATGGGCCCCCACTAAGAGGACTCCACCTTCTCTCCTCTTTCTCCCTTTTTCTTGCCTTCCATCTTCTTTTTGCTCTCCCTCTCAGTCTCTCATCATCCTCCTCCCCACTCGGCCCACCCTCGCCCCCCGTCTTCTTTTCAGCAGCCCAGCGTGGGTGGCTGAGTTTAATGAATTCTCTTTTCTCTCTACAGCCAGGCACTGATTTCTGATTGTGGAGAGGTGTGTGTGTCAGGAGGGAGGGAGGCTGTGTGAGGCAGAGAGAGTCTACATAGGCACACATCTTTCTCAGCTTACTTCCCCTGCATCCACTGTGATCATTTCATAAGTCTAAACGAATCTTGGCCTTTGTCCTGATCAAGGAGTCGAGTTGCACTTCCGCCGTCTTTAAGGGGAAAGTCGGTCCACTGCTGGCTTTAAAATAGATCTGCCCCAGATTGTGTTTGTTGTTGTTGTGCACGTTACCTGCCATCTCCTGCAGCATGAAACATGAGTCAAGAGTCTGTTTTGTCCTCTGTCTGTGAAGCCTAACTAATGCACAGGGAAGAGGATACGGTAAATGACTCCACAAAGTGTCACAGACGAGACGCATAATGATTTTTGGCTAAGCACATTATCTTTTTGCTGGATCTCACGAGACGATGAAACCGAGTCGACAGCCGTGCAAGTATGATTGAAAGAACCACAATGGTGTTTTTCTTGGCAATAATTCAACAGCTTCAGAGGTGATAGGTAAGATAATGCATCCTTTGATTCGAAATAAGATAAATAGATCCAGAGCCTTGAACAAATATTCATACTCTCTTGAATCTTTTAACATTTTGTCATGGTACAATGGGATGGGATTTTTTTTTGTAATAGATCAACACAAAATAGTGTATTATTGTGAAATTAAACTTTTTTATGCTTAAGTCAGAAAAGTTTGGGATCAATTTATGTTCCGCCCGTTTATTCTGACATTTGTGATTAAAATTCAGCACAGTATAGATGAGGTTGTGGAAAAGTTTAGAGAGGCAGTTTTATGTATTTTCCAGGCACATAGTGCCATTTTACAGCACAATTGAGTTTAATATGTTACCTTCATTTGTGATAAAAATGGTACACATATCAAACCTGACTGAAATGAAATTAGACTTCATAATTTATCGCCTTAAAACTGGGCTTCTGTCTCTTTAAGAAGCAACTGCTCTTTCTGAAACTCCGCCCTCAGGAAGTCATCACAACGTTTCTCTTCTATTAACCCTTTAGCCCTTTTACGCCGGAGTTTCAAGCGTCTGCCTAAATAAACCTTCCTTATTTTAATTGTAAGTAGTTCTTTAAATGTCCTGTGAGATGATATACTTACCCATGTATCGATAACAACTGGAACTTTCAATATCCAGCAAGTTATTTTTGAAATATACCGTCTATTAAACGAGTACCCCCCAGATTAATTACACTCTCTGCAGCTGCAGCTGTGAAGTTGCCGTATTAACCCGATACTTGCTGGAAAGTGCAACGTCTCCCCTTTCAGAAACCGTTGGAATTTTTCAGATAGCGCAAAGTGTGGGAATTACAGTACTGAAAATTTGGATGTGTCGCCGGCGACACGTCCCCGCGTAAAAGGGTTAACAACATTTTTACCAGCATTGCACTGAGAAGTGGCTAGTATAACAAGCTCAGCAGATGCGATGTTCTACCAGGTGTTTGCTAAGTGCTACTGGCTGATCTGAAGAAGCTGAGCGGGAGAGATATGGGGGAAGGACTGCTCTGTGATGTGGAAGCTTGAAAACTGCAGCTCAGAGGAGGAGCTTCATCCTTGAAGGCGATGCTAGGTCCACCCAGGAGTCTTGCAAAACTGAATGGTTGCCAGGGGAGATTAAAATATTTCTCAAACATGCATGAAAGAATCAAGGTAAAACTCCAAGTGAAAAAGGGATAACATTATAACCTGATGTAAAGCTCCAAAAAGTCAATTTCACGCATAATTGCCCCTTTATTAAGTAATTTAGCCATAAATATTATAACATCTTACAAAACCACAAAGATGATTAGTTTCTTTCCATGCATGGAGTACTTGGGTTGCTACCAACACCTGGTGAAAATTTCATACAAGCAGAAATAGGTTTACTATGAAAAATCAGGATGTGCTCAATACTTATTTCACCTGCTGTAACATTTTGAAAGTAGACCTATAAGTTTCATTTTGGTCTCATCTGAGCAGGTAGCACTGCACATAACCCCGAACACAGCATGCCAGCAGGAAAACGTGTTGGAGATGCTTTTCTCCAGCGAGCAAGGGGGAAGCTGGTCAGAGTTGACAAGAAGATGGATGGAGCTAAATACAGGGCAGCTGACCTGAACCAGACCAAATTAGAGGCCGGAGAAGAGCAGAGAGTGGGGCGGAGGGCCGGTGTCCCTTCCAGCAGGATAATAGCGTTCACTGTCCAGACAATTTAGAACCGATTTTGTCTGATCCATACGTTTCTTGATCTTGATCTGTAGTTCCAGTACCTGATTATTACAGCATACCGGACAATGTGCGCTTAACAATTGTGACACACACACACACACACATGTTTGTTTAGCTATCTTTCTGGGGACTTTCCATTGACTTCCATTCATTTCTACAGCCTAAACCTTACCTTTACCCTTTTCCTAACCCTAACCATC